>NC_065521.1:24534149-24616709 GCF_006386435.1 Epinephelus moara
ACTTTGCACTTGAAGTATGCCCGTTCACTTATGTTTTAACAGGTCTGACGCTACTATGCGCCCCGGCTGTATCTAGGCTAACGGCTAACATGCAAACTATTATTTTTATGTCACTAGTCACTTGAAACAAATTTAGGACGATAGGAGACAGGTTGAAATAAACCGAAATTTCCCTTTAACTGTAATATTTATTGTTGGCATCATCACTGTGACAATAATGTTGGTACTACTTAAAATTAATATATGACATATAGTCACATAACAGTAACTGACTCCAGTAATACTACTTCAACACTTTAGTGGGGCTCAGCTTGCTTGCTGTCTCACCAGGTGACTACCTTACCCCCCAGAAATTAGAAAGTCCAAGGTTGTCTTATTTCCGGGTTTTGTCCTCTTAACTGACTGAAGTTTTTTATGTGTTGTTTTTTCCCCCAACTGATAAGTTGGTAAGGAGATTGCCTACCCTCATTGACTGTGCACTTTTACATCCTTCTTGTTATGAATTTTAAGACAAGTGAATCCAGTGTGTAGTTTGTGGGAGAAGATCGACCTGGACTATGATATGTAGTCTGACAGTCCTGGATCAGGGTTAATTGAGGACAGGGCTTCTGGAGTGCTAGTGACTGGAGACCTTTCACCAGAGGTTCAGCTAGCTGTTACGCATGTAATATCTCCAAACTGTAGGATAGCTGCTTGTCAAACCACATAGTCTTGTTTTCTCTTCCTTAACGTGTTAACATACAGAAGATCCAACATTTAGGTGTGACAGCTGTCGGGTTGTTCAAAGGCGCCTTTAAAGGAACTGAGCCAAGGTTTCAAAAAAGTTGTGTAACAAGTAACTTAACAGTTTTTCTGCTGTTAAGTAACTATATTAGTAGTGAAAGAGCTTTTTAATAAGTAATGATCAGATAGGCCTTTTTAAACAGAGATAACTGCTGTAACGTAGGTTTTCCATTACACTGGCTTTGCCTTTTTTACACTGAACCAAACAGCACCAGCATAATGCTGTTCCAGTGTGTGATTATTAGATTGCATGCTGGTGTTCTGGTAGCCAAAGAGGTGTGACGTGAAACACAACATCATCTGCGACATGTGTGACATACTTATGTCCTGTCCTGCTGGCTCCCCATTTTACACATACATCGATTCGTCTCTGTTACTACCTCTGCTGCGGGTTAACAATGGAACAACAAAGCCCCCCCATTCAGTGTTTGTAGGTTTTAAGTTGTGTTTATGTTGTAGTTGAGCTGGCGCCAGATTCGCACACCCAAAAAATTACATCATCACGTCTTATGCGTCGAACGGGTAAGCTTTGATAGTTGTCATGGCGAAGGGATGATTGGCCAAGTAGACTGGCTTGTACAGACGTCTCTTCAACTCTTCATCGAGACATCACAGGGACGATCCGATTACTCTGGGGAAAGAAGAGACTTCTTGCCGCAGGGTGTGGAAAAACATGAGAGATTGCTGTAAAAGCTAAAAATGGAAAGAGGGACAACTCGGGGGGACCAAGCCAACACATTCTCACTCCAGCCTCGTCACATTTAAGTTTTGGTCATGGACTTTCCACATCCACATACGACGTGCAAGTTCTGCCTGTTACATGCATCGTCTTTTTTCAAAAAACACTTCCGTTTTCACAGGAAATTTAACATGTGCATACAGTCTCTTTCAGAATAAACACACTACGTCAGTACAACACTGCAAATTGCCGCTTTTTTCCTTCAGCAACAAACGCACATGGTTAGGTTGAGGAAAAAAGAACAGGTTTTGGCATTAGAATCTTACGGGATGCAAACACCGCTCTCTTGGGTGAAAGTCGAAGCTTGTTGGACCCAGTCAACATCATTTCCGCCCTGCCCCCCTTGGATTTTCGCTGCCTTAACTTTCGTCTTTGTCTCGCTGTGTTTCCCCCTGATACCGCCAAGCGCCGTTTAACTATAACGGTGACCGGCCATGTATCATGCCGACATTAAAGGATGTCTTTCTTCGTTGGTTTCTGATGCTACAAGTCACTGCCCAAGTGCTAGATTTCGACGACGTTGGAGGGAGACCAGGCTCCAGAGCGGTATACAATAATTTCAACTTGGAGGTAAGTAGCAGTAATAATTACAGTTCACAAATGCAATTTTCTGTTTTTTTGCCGTTATATCATCTTAACTCCTGTTACTAGGCAGCCTACTTTTGTAGTAATGTTCTTCTGATAACGCTTGTGAAGTTTAGGCCCCCGGGGAGTGCACAGGGCTTTGACGCCAATTTTTGTACTGGTCAAACAGTGCAATTACCATCATATGATGCCGTGAGGCCCAAAAAGACTTTTTCCTGTTGATTAACTTGGTGAATGAGACAAGAAAAGAGATTTTTAGAGCATCACAGCACCCGCGAAATGACTTGTTTTACTATCAGAATTGGATCCATTTGGTCTAACAACATTAAGAAAGTCTAGAAGAGCTGCACGACTGAATCATTTTATCCCCATTAAAGTTAGCGGAGGGCTGACCCGGAAATAGGCTAACAGTGCTAATCATCGGGTGATTTCATACCAAGCTTTTTTTTGGCTTCATGGCCACTATGCAACTTTCATAGAAAGAAATGGGGGCCCACCTCCAACACATCCATATTCCTTTATACATTCATGGTTGACTTGTTGCTTTTCCACAGAATATCCTGTTTTTGTGCCCCCTAGTGTTTCAGAGCATATTGCAATGAACAACGCATTAAGTCGCTGTGCATTCTTGAGCCTACAGAAGCCTGCGCCATGGTGTCTTAAGCGAGTATCAACAAAGCTTAACACACAACAGCAAGTCAGAATAATGATGCAACATTCCCACCTTGAGCAGTATGTGTAAAAGGTGCTGCTGATATTTTTTAAGTAACTTGATTATCATCTGTCTAAGTTGGTCAGAGAAGAGTTTGTTCCTTGTTGTGTTTTCACTACAATCTCACCACTGTTCTTTCAGCTGCTTCTTAATCCTGTCGGGCCAAACCAAATTTACACTGGTCATTTCCCTCCAACCAAAAAATCCCTCTCTCCACTGTCCTCTGTGTCCAAGTTTTAGTATGATCACCCTCTCTCTCCTTCAGTACACGATTGGTCAGTCCCCCATCCTCTCCGCTGCCCTCCCCTCATTCTCTCTCTCTCTCTCCCTACTTAAATACTTTTAGCATAAAGAGAGAGAAGGAGGGGAGGGATAGGGGGATGGGAAATCCATGGGGGAGGGGAGCTGAGTGCTCACTCTGTTGTCACTGGCTGGAGAGAGAGAGAGAGAGGGAGGGAGGGAGAGAGAGTGGAGTTGTGTCCCATATGTGGAAAAAAAGCATAGCAGTGCACACACGAGTCTGGTCTGCTCCAGGGATTATCGTAGCGCTTTCAGATCTGATGGAGGACATGCAGGCATGAATAGGTAAGGCTGTCTGTCTTCTCTGCATCTCTGTGTTGATCTGCTGTCAGAGCCCGCTGTTTGACTTGGCGCCGCTGGCTGGCTTAAGTTGGAGGAGGACTGCAGCTGAGCGTGTTGTGGCAGCTCTCCTCTTTGGCCACTGACCATGAGACATTTCCCTGAGCAAACCAAACCTCCAAACTCTGCCTTCTCCTCTCAGCCTTTCTCTGAACTGTGCTGGAACAGAGCTGTGTTTGTTTTAAGTGGAAGCTGTGGTTTGCTGTCGTAGCCCAGTTAGTTATTCTGGGCTGAGTGTTAAAAGTTGACTGTCAGTTAGAGCAGAGGGGGTCGGAGTCTGAGGCGGCATGGTACGTGAAGCCTGTTGGTGTCCAGGGACAGCCGTGTGGTCATTGCGTAATGTCCCATATATTTACCATTCCATGTGGTATATGAGTGAACTGTTATTGGCTCATGTGATTTTAAACATACTAAGAAGGATAGAGTCTCTGTGACAACTGTAATCATGTGTAAAAGCAGTAAATGTGATTATGTTGCATTGCTACTGTTAATTTGATACTTCTGAGTTTATGTGTTGTGATTTTGGTTTTTCAATAGATACAATAGCTCTACATTTTCATATAGATAGACTGTATATCAGCACTAACATTTACATGTTTATTTGCTGCTTAAAAATGTTTTGAAACATTTTAGAAACTGGAAGACAATTTTGGTTATCTCTGTATTGTTTTTACACTATATTTTCTTGCACCAGTATGGATTAAAAATTGTGCTTGGTGTCCACAGAATTGAGAAATAATCCAAATGGCTGCTATGGAAAAAAAACTACACTTTCAGAGTTGCTCTAATCTCATGGGTTTGCTCAGAGAGGTGCCTCATATCAGAATAAAACAATGGAGGATTAAACTGTCTTTAATCTGTGCATGATTAAAATACGACATTTATAACTCAAAGCAGGACACAGATAGACTACATTTCACTTTAACAGGTCATTGAAAATGGACATAATTGGTTGAATTTTTTTTTGTTTTTTGAAAAGAGTTATTTGAATTTTCAGACAGATTAGGACAATAAGTGGTGTTATTTTATTTAAATAACTTTAAAGAGTAATTTTTTGTCATTACAGGAAATATTTATTACTCTGTATTTTGCTTATGCAGCTCCAAAAGTGTTTGGTCTGCTAAGAATGCAGTCTTTATTGCCCCAGTGCACAGAGCAATGGTATGCATGAGTCTTTTTGTGAGGCAGATTTAGAAAGCCCTCTTTAGAGGCTGAACGCAGCTTCACAATCAGCTTAATGCCTGCCTATAATGAATACCCTTGTGTGTGTCAATTTGGCAGACTGTGTGCATGCATGTGTGTGTGTGTGTGTGTGAACTCAGTGTTACACTGATAGGGTTCTCAGGTTGTCAGTAATTCTATCATACTCTGGGTGAATTCTGGTCGTGTGTTTGTGTGTGTGTTTAGGTTTGTGTTGCCGTGTGAGCTTGTGTGAAAGGGTTGGTTGACATGTGAGTGTTTGTCCAGACATTGTGCAGCAGCCTGTAACTGCCTCTCTCTCTTTCTCTCTCTCTCTCTCTCTCTCTCTCTCTCTCTCTCTCTCTCTCTCTCTCAGGGCTGTTCTGTTGTCACTGCGAGCTCATGCTAGTGATGGACTACAGCCGGACGGACGCTAACCTTAGCTGGCGTTCACAAAACAGCATTCCTCCTTACTGAGACCAGCTCCACAGAATGCTGAGTCCTATTGTCCCCTATAGTGAGTACACTCTTGTTTCTCTTTGCATGTCACACTGAACAGCCCCACTCGACTTAGTTGGACTTTGCCTAAATCAATGAGCCCCTGCTGCAGAAATAAGCATTTGTGCACACTGTGTGCTGTAGTTTGCAAACAGAAGGAAAAAATTCTCAGCCAACTGTGCAAATGTGCGAGCCTCAGAGCAGAAACCTGACTTTTTCCTTGACGCGCACTGTGGAAATGCTAAACCCCGGGCACCAGCCCTGTCTGAATGTTTCATCACCAGGCGGAAGACACAGAGGGGGGGGAAGGAAGAGGGACAGAGGGAGGTTTGAGGGCTGATGGTTTAAGCAGGAGAAACCCCTCCATTCTGCCAGTGTCATTTTACCAATACAGCTCAGGACTTACCACCACACACGCTGCCCCCTGCCCCCCCCCCTTTCCCCTTCTCTCCCTTTTCTCCCTTCATTGCTGACCTAATAACTGACGTGTCCAGTTTTGGCCTCCCCCCTTTGCACCCTCCCACCAGGTTTCATTTGAGTCCAGTGCTCTGGCTCTCCAAAACAGCATTGTTTGCCGGCCAGCATGGGGCTGCCTCCGCGGCCTCAGCCTCAACAGCCCCTTTTTCCCAGCTCTTTAACTCGCCTCAAAGGAGCATTATCGGCATGACAGTTACAAGAAAAGAGGAAGAAATCAAACAGAATTTAAAGAGTATTACTTAATAATGGATAGTAAAAACCTCAGATCTGTTTCTCAGTATCCAAAAAATGTATTGCAGAGGATGTGTGAGGGAAGTGTGTGGGTGTGAGAAATCATACTGGGCAAAACAGCCTGATTAAAGCATCATGAGCCGATGTTTGACAGTAACCATGACACTTTGTTTGCTTTTCGTAAATTTCACTCTGTAAATAGCCAGTGTTATTATTTGACTGCTCATAAGAGGAGTGGAATTTCGAATTGTTGCCAGCCGAATAAGTAGTTGACCTTATGTGTTGTTATGAAATATGTCTCTCACAAGTGGCTCTTGATGATGTTGATTTAATGCCTGTTCTCCCAGAACATGTTATGTTTGTTTCCCATTAGAAGATATTTATAGTTGTAAATCCAATTTAGCTGATTTGCTCAAATAACACTGATTGACCATTAATTCGTAAGAACACGCATGCATGCATATGCTGCTTCCCATCAAGGCCTGTTCAAGTGGTCGTTCCATCAGCTCCCTGCACCCTGCTAGTCCACACTAACTGAACACACTCTCCCTGCTGCTAAAGTTGACAGCACGTCCAAGAATGTCACAGACTGCTGGTGGAATAGTTAGCATGCCTTCAGAGCCGGCACACTGCTGGTCCTTCATGGGAATCTTCCAGTACACTACGTACTTGCCTTTGTGTGTGATTTGCTTTTATGATCTGGACGCACAATGCTGGTGTTCATCTGCTCTGTCGAGAAGCTTCATGGTTCTTCATTTACAGAGTAGCTCTGTTGTGCAAAGCTTCTGCAGCGCTGTGATCGTTTCAGAACAGCCTGCTAGTGTGCGTGTGCGTGTAGCTAGAGGGAACGTATGAGCGCACACGGCAGTGTTAGGTAGTCACGTTGTTTACTCTCAGACCAGTGACACACAAACACGCCCCTGTGCTTGCTGGTGACACTGCAGCTCACTGTCTTTTAGTTAAAGACTGTAGTCATGATTCTGCTGAGCAAAAATACGACCGTGAGGGACGTTGCATATGTGCAGGATATGTGAAGACTCTCACCCCCATGTTGGAATCCCATTTGTGGGAATGTGGAGCATTCCTGCTTCCCAACGTTACTTCTGACTCCTGCTGTAGCCATTTCTGCCCCTATACATAGACGTATCCCAGTGTAAAAACACACACTGTTAGGACAGGTATGCCAACCAGCTCTTTTTGTTATCAGGAGCTCTGAATAATCCAGTCTCAGTGGTTTAGATCCTACATTCAGCCAGTGTGTGTGTATGTCTCAGTCTTCTCTGGCGTGTCCGGCCGTGGTCCTCGTCTCCGGCCAGTCCGGAGGACTTCAAGCTGGGGCAAACAACCACGGCCGGACCTGAGGAGAAACCTGAGAGAGATTCCAGGGGCCATGGATACTCCTGGAGGGATTTGGTGCAAAGAATCTGTAATCTGCACTTCAAACACACTCTTAAATCAGTCCCAGGCCGCCAACCCAGGAGTGCCCTAACTCTTGTTTCTGGGGCCCCCGCTGGTGTAGCGATACTTTTTCTTTTAAAACAGCACACACTCTCTCTCTCTCACACACACACAGCAACTACACACAGGAGTCCAGATCTGGCAGTTTTTATAGCTCTCCTCTGACTGACCCCTCTCCCTCTCCTTTCTCTCCCTGGCTCTGTTTTTATGTTTTGTGCAAGTGTCTTTGTGAATGACTCGGCTAAGTCATGGAGTAGTTTGTATAGAAAAAAAGGAGTAGATCTCATCCTGGCCCCTGAAGTAGCAGGTTGGAGGGCTCCACCAACGTCCATCCCTATTGTAGGCAGAGTGGTATGAGTGCTGCAATGGAGGGGCCTGTGAGGCCCTTCAGTAAACACACAGCCCGCTAAAGTGTGTGTGAATAAGAGACGGGATCATTAGTGTGGAGTGTGAATGGGCTCTAATTAGCCCCCAGTGTGTGTGGTTGTGTGTGTGTGTCTGTGTGGATGTTTGCATGTGTTTGTGTCCACAAGAAAAGAAGGTTAGGGAACCAGGGTCCTGTGAGTCCACTGGCCCTGTGCTCTGTCTCTCTGAGGGTTCATCAGCTCATTAAGGAGACCTCCGCTCCCGTTAAGGGCCCAATTAAGAAGCAAAGGTGGTGAGGCTCATTTGGATGGCAACACTTCACTGGATTCCTGAGGCAGCAGAATTCAGAGCTCGACAATGAGACACAACTTCTTTCACACCAGCGCAGCTAATTAGTAAATAGGCACGCTTGAGAAATAACATGCTTTAATCGTTATGCCATTAGGTGTTTGTAGTGCAGTGATCATAAAATGCACTGCCACAGAGGGAAGTGTGGCTGTTGATATATTGAGCTTTCTCTAATTTGTGTGTGTACTAACAGAAAACAACAAATCCCAGAGCTGTCCATGTGCTGCGAGTACAAGCTGGGAGCGCAGAGGGGCCGGGGGATTTGGACAGAAAGGAGGGAATTCAGAATGCTCACTGGGAATGGGGGGAATAAGGGAGGTGGAGAAGCAGGGAATCTGGGAAAGGAGGAGATTGCAGGGAAAAGATAGAGCTGAGGAGGGGGAGATAGAGCAGAGATTGGGCGAGTGAGACAGATGGAGGGGGTGATTGGTCATCACAGAGCCTTAGGACAGCTGTTCTTTGATATATTAGTGGACACAATGCCCTAAAGCCAGCCTGCAGTCACAGAAAATAGGGACCCTGTTTTTCTTGAGAGGGAGGGGGGGTAGTGGGTCTGCCATTTGTGGACATGCGTTAGTAGACACGGGGGATGGGGGAGTTGTTTCTAAAATTACGAGCATGAAGTGACGCATCCAGCAATTATTCCGGAGGCTTTCTAGTTTTCGAGAGTGCTGAGAAAAAGGCTGTAAAATGAGCATGCTCTGAGATGGGAGTTTGCTTTTTGCTGCACTATCATTAGCGATTCTAAACACGTTTGTCAATTAATCAATGTTTAACAAATGCCATCAAGTAGTTTGGCTACTGCTCCTCTCCATCCACTCTGCAAAACAACAACTTTTAATGACATTCTGAATATACGCTCACCGCTAATGAATTGGAGATTTACCACATAGAAGCTTATTTTGTTCTTTGTCCTTATTATATTTATCACAGACAAGGGTGCTATGATTTCATTATTCTCTTCAAAAACTCAGTGCAATGATGTCCTTCTCTTCTAATAAAACCACATTAGCTGCACACGCTGACAAAAACTATTCTGACAGCTGGCCTGAAACATTCCCAAAGGGGGATAAAACAAAAAATAGAGTAAGTCAAAGTGTCATTCTGATACATGGAGTACAGATAGCTCTTCCCACAGAGAGAGAAAGGTACAGAGGTAAGGAGAGAGAGAGAGACACGCATAGAGGACATCCCTCAATGCCACTGCAGGAGATGGGCTCCTTCCTCCTGGGATTGGACTGGTGAGGCGTGCTTGAAAAGAGCTGCGTCTGCTCGTGTGCTGGGCAGCAGGTGTGAAAACTCCCCACCAGAGCTCCCGCACTCTTCTGTTATTACATCTTTTTAGGGCCATGAAAGAGGGAGCAGATGAGCCAGAGGGAGCGAGAGGCTGAGTGGGTGTGCGGGATTCTGTTTCTTTTGATTGATAGCAGCCCTGTGACTAACACATAGATTTATAATAATTCTCCTTAGCAACGCCCAATTATGCACGTCTGATAAATTATGATCGCTGTTGTCCGGTGTGAGCATTATCCCTGTCTTAAGGCGCTTTGGGAAGAGGCTTTAGGACTGACCTCGAACTTCCTTTAGCAGCTTTTTGACAATACTTCACACGATTATTCAGCATGTGAGGGGTAATACTGCATAGTTTGTAACTAAAACATGCAGAATTCACAATATATCTGATATAATTTTTCAGTTTGTTGCTGGAAACAGCAGCAGCTGATAAAATGTGTGTTTCATACCAAAGTGAGAGAACATCCAGAGACAATTTTCCACTGTCTCCACCTGCCACGCTGTGAAATGTGGCCGGCCTCTCAGATTGGTGTTTTTATGAGGGACCAGGTAGTATGCAGCGGCAGGACGGCAGCAGGCCTAGTGAGAATGCCCTGCTTGATATTAGTGTCATAAATCACAGTGAACTTGAGAACAGCGGACTTAAGGGGTTTCAAGAGTGAGCGACAAATCAAGATAACAAACAGCGATAAATAACAGATTCTGAGTGCTGCTCCCTCTGCACGACAAACTCTTGTTTAAAGCTGCTTATTGGATTTAAATACACAGAAGTGTTTAAAGATTCCAGAAGAAAGACATAATTTCCTCTACATATTTATGTCCAGCAAGCAGGAGTTTCATCCAATAACTCATTGATCAGCTTGTGCTTGCTGAATACAGAACGACTGATGCAGTCATCAGAGCATCAAGTTTGTGATTTATCAGCACAAATATAGTGTCTGTCACACTCTGCCCTTCTCTCCACTTTCTGCCTGTCATTCCCCTTTTGGTACGGCTGCGTGCTTTGTATTGTAACTGCGTTCATTTAAAGCTTTTCTTTTTAAAGTGTTTGTGAGATGTTATCTAAATTGAATCCCTGACACACTGACATAACAGCCGGAGCAGCATTCTCAAAACAATTTGACACTGCCCTCTCTGCAACTTTCTGTTTAGAAGTATTGAAAGTATTTTGGTTTCAGCATGAAGTGAGTTCCCACCCTTGAATATTTTTCAGCGTCTTTTACACCTTGTTGAACAGACAGAATGACCCTGTTATTGTGGAGGGCTTTGGAAACGGTGGACTCGTTTGGATCAGAAAGAAACAAATTTGGCTGCAGAATTTCTCCGCAGAAAATATAAATTTTATAACAACTTTTTAATTCTGCAGTAAATCCTTGCCTTTTTCTTGGTGTAGCTTATTCTGAAATTACAAAGTTGACCACCAGTGCAGTCATCTGCAGGTCCTAATCATGATAGCTCTTGTTATTAATGTTCTTTAAGATATTAGGAACAGAGCATGATGGGATTATAGATGTATGTACAAGCACATTGCTCTCCTTATAAGTGCCTGTGTGTGGAGGTGTACGGTGAAGCGTAGATGTAGTTTTCTCTCGGTGGGTGGGGGTAGAGCTCAGCCCTGAATAGAGCCCTGATTGGATTGATCCACGGCGCTCTTGTTTACAAGCGGCCTCTTCACAATCGGCACAGTTTAATAGCACACTGTCCCAGAAGGGTTGTTGCATCCGTGTCCGTTTTGTTCCTCGGGGCAGAGAAAACAAAAGTGCCGGGAAGGGAGAAGGGGAAAGCAACCACAGGGGAGCTGTGAAAAGGCACTGGAGCCCTCCGTCTCCGGGCTTCCTGCCAGGATAACGTTTCACCTCACCCACTTATACTTCTTTATAGGAAACCACAACACAGTCTAGAGTACTACCAGCCTTTATAGGCCAAAAACTACAGAGGTTTCACCCCATCAACATGAGATCCAGTGACTTTGTAGATGACAGATTGGAGCATTTGAGGGCAGAAATTGCAAATGAACCTAACACACTCCCCCTGAGCCATAAGTGGTCTAATTTTAATTTTAGGGCCTCCTCAAAGGAAAGCTGGTTTCTGCTGAAGAGAGCCGTGCCACTGTCTTCATCACGCACTCCTACAATAGGATGCAGCTCACACAGGTCCCTCAATAAATCCCAGGCTGACACAAAAGCTGTCAGTGGACTGCTGCTGAATAGATTAATAAGATTTCCATAATTAGACAGGCCCCTGACAATAGGATCCTTCAGGCTTTGTCTCAGGGCCAACTGGATTGTCCGAGCTGCGCACGTCTGCTGGACGGACGTCCACCACAATGGCTGCACAGACAGTAAGGCGGTCAGCAGAAGAACATCTGTCTCTCCTGGGGCCAAGAACACACACCCACACGCAGTGGGAAGTTTCATGTGCATACACACAAGGTTTTTATCAACCTCCTCGCAACCAAGTAAGGCCGGCGGCGGTCAATAGAGAAGCAGTTTCCATACATATTTGTGTAACTCGGTCATTGCAACAGATATCTGTTCACCATAAATTCAACAGCACAACTGATAAATGATAAAATATATTAAATACTTTTCCAGCCTGTTTGTGACCAGATCACAGAGACAGTTTTCTTATACTGACAACAACAACAAAAGCCTCCAAAGTAATTGAATGTCAGGATTCCCATTTTCAAACATACTGACATCCTTTTCCATTCTTTGTTAATGTGTGGGGTGTTTTTTAAATCCATAATCCTCCTTTAATTTGCGCAAGAGAGTTGTTGGGGGTGTGGCAGGAGAGAGAAATGTCACAGCATTGGAGCTCAAAATATATAAGTAAAAGCTGCAACATTACAATTTGTCATTTGCAAATTGTGCATGTTTTTCTTTGTTGTATGGGATAATTTAAAATGAGGCATTGCACTGAAAGATAGATTGAAGTTAATCTAATGATTGCACTGCCACACACAGTATGTCCACATTGTCCTGATTTCCCACTTCTAATCTTAGCTTTCTTCCTCCAGTGAATTAATCTACATGATTGCTCTGATTTAAGCAGAAGTGTAGATTAGAGCTTGCTCAGTTTATTGTGGAGCGCTGCTGCTCTAAAAACCAGCAGAAGGCAAGATCTAATTACATGGAAAGGGCTAAACTGCTCTGCAACCCTGCTGTGTTCATCAGGGAAGTGAATGGCGGCCTATCAGTCATCTAACTCACAGTGTACATGCAGAAAGAATCGTTGAGTTTAATGCACTTTCTTCAAGAGACTCATAGAAAGTAATTACTCTCAGATTTGACAGTGAATTGGTTCCTCAGGTATGGGCAGCTGGTCATTACGTTGGTCAAGGGGGTAGTGCGAGGAGTCCATTCTCTGTTGGTGCTACTCTGATGATGGAGTGGACAGCAGTTAGCTCGCCTCACTGAGTCCTCTAATGTCCGCTCCAGTCCGCTTAGAGAGGACGAAGCGCCTGCTGTCCACTCCTTCCCCTCCCTCTTCCATCCCTCCCTCCCCGCTGCAGGTTTTATGAGCTCCCCTGGGCTCTCATCCATCTCTGTCACACACAGGCCCCATTATTGGGGCTGCTCACAAACTGGTTGGGCTGCAGATGGGAAGGGCCTGCAGGACATATATGGTTTCTGCAGCCTGGACAAAGACCTGCGAGTCAGACCACAAAAATATGTGGTCATCTGGGTGTGGACAAGACAATGTCTTCAGCATGTTTGTAAAAAAAAAACGTGAACCGAGTGTGAGAATGTTCCTTTACATTTCGCTGTGGTGGGTGTGTGGGTTGACTGAGGCTTAGGGAAGTACTTGAACTGGTTTGGCCATTGGGAACTTAAGGCAGTGGATTTGAATATGAAGGACATGATAATCCAATGGCCATCTGGTCTGCTGGTCTCATCTGACTGAATAAATAACAGGCATAATCTGAAAACACACATGGGGAGGTTTGGAAAGCGGGTAAAGAAAGAGGGCAAAGTTAAGGAGTGAGTGAGAGCAGCAGCAGCAGCAGCAGCAGCAGAATTGCAGGCTGTGGATATTGAGATTTGATTTAAATGGCAATAAGGAGCCCGGCTCCACACACACACAGACAGCCATGAATAATGAATTGTCAGGCGTCCACTGAAGGAAAGGCAGAGAGGCCAGTAATGATGGCTTTTGCCATATTCCTTTTTACTTCCCTGTTTCTGGCTGGAGTAGTCCTCACCTCGGGGTAAATCGTGACAGTTCAATAATGCAAAGCTATGTGTGGAATGTCAAGCTAATGCCTCAGCAAAAGGTAGCGCTAGTCTCATGAAAATAGACGATTCTATATAACTATCCTGTGAAATAACACACATCTACTTACTCTTTAGATTTAGAAAAACCACAGTCGAGCCTACAGTCACAGACAGGATAAACACAACACTGATAATTAACAGATGCCTTGTGCATTTGTTTAAAGGAGTTCTGAGTACATGCATGTCCAACTTATTTTAGATGCAAAGTCAAGTGTTTTACTGGAAAATAAAACCTTTGCACGAGGGGACATGAGGAGGAAACAATTCATGGAACAAAACCTCCTTTTCAACTGCCCTCTCTGCTGTTAGCTCGGCGATGTGCTCAGTGCGTAGCAGCCATGATCAATCAGAGCTCGGCCAGTGCTGAAGTCAGCCAGAGGAACAGACATTCCACTTTCCCAATGTTCCATGGGAGACTGTGCTGATGAATAGCACACTATGCTGCATTTCGAAACCCACCCCCCCCCCTCTCTCTTTCTGTCTTTTTCTTTTTCTCACTCTCTCCTCCACACCACTGTCCACACACAAAAAACACACACTCCTTCCCTTATCCCTTCCCCTCTCCCTCCCTCCCTCCCTCCCTCTGTCCAGCCGGCCACTGGACCTTTGGAGCTCTGGTGTACGGTGGGTGGGTGGATTGGTGGGTGGTAGGTGGGGGTGCAGGGCGGAGAGAGCAGGCATTCAGAGCAACATGCACAGGGAGATAACAATAGCTCCTCTGGGAGACCTGCAGATGTTAGCAGCACAGGGAATAGTGGTGGGATCTTATCGCTGCTCCAACACAAGCTGGGAAACTGCAAAGCAACACATCCAACTCACCGATCTGCTTTCACACACTTTCTTCCAGCAGCTTTCTCTTTCCCCCCCCCCCATCTCCTCTTTACCTCCTTATCCCTCTGTGGGAAATGTGAGCTCCTCCTGCTAACATGCATGATGGCAACACTGAAAAAGATTCCTCTCCTAACAGAAGAAAGACCATTTCTTCTTACTGGCTGCTCAGAGAGGAGGGGCTCAGAGCATGTGTCAGTGTGAACAGGAAAATTGGGAAAACAGTCATGGAAGAGTGTCTGAAGTGTACCAATTTGACTTTAAGAAATATTTCACTTATCAGTCAAAGCAAATGGAGGGAAACTTTTCTCTTCTTTCCAGTCACAGGGGAGTTTTAAAGATGCTATTTGGACCCAAATGATTCATATCATGACCACAAAGCTGTAAAGATCAGTTTTCTGCCACAGGGTATTTTCAGTTATTGCCATATTTGTGTACTCACATTAAATTGTTTGTACTTGCAAAAAAGAAGACTGGGATCTGAAAAGAACACCCAAATGAAAATGAGGTCAGCTTGCCTTTTTACGCTGCACACATTGTTGGGATTAGCTATGATACACAAGGTTAACATTACATAGCTTTCACTACTTGCTGATTTTGTTTATTTTGTTGAAATATTTCCAAACATCACTCTTATGCCTTTCACCATTCTGCCTGTAACATTAGATAGAGTGACCGCCCAGATCCATCATTTTTGCTTTATGGATCTGTGCAGGTATTCTTATATAGCGGTTTATTCACTACATCCCATCCAAAAAAAAGTCATACAGGGTTGATTTACATGTATGTTTATATATTAATAAAGCCAAAACAATGTGATCACTCTACAACTTGAATGAATGCTGATACTGATACCCATCTCTAATTCCCACACCTTCAGTATCATATACTCTGTAGTATTTGTAAAGGTGGTGACCTGGTTTCCCTCTTTGTTCCATCTTTCAGGCCTGTTAAAGATGCACTGGAACCCAGAGCATGCCCAGCCTCTCAGCCAGTGGCCTGAGCAGCACCTGGACGTCTCCTCCACCACCTCCTCTCCGGCCCACAAGTCGGAATTCTACTCTGGCCGCGGTCGCAGTGGCTACAACTACGCCTGGGCCAATGACGACATCTCTGCTCTCACAGCCTCCAACCTATTGAAGCGTTATGCTGAGAAATACTCTGGTGTGCTGGACTCACCATATGATCGGCCGCCTACTGTGGGCACCTACCCAGAGCCAGGGGCTTTTGGGGGCCTCACCGTCCCCAAGACTGAGCTGGAGCCCTGGCCACTGACACACAGCACTGATGCCTCCTATTCCCTGGTGCCCCCTGGAGGCCATGACGGTTCCAAGGCTGTAGCCACATCTGCAGGCCCTCCAGGGGTTAGTAGTGTTTCAGTGGTGAACAGTAACCTCTCAGACTCGGGCTACAGCGGCAGCAGCTCCTGCAGCGGCTCCAGCGAGTACCCCTCTAGTTACAATGGCACCTATCTTTCCTCAGGGTACTGTCCCCAACCCAGTGCAGCACTTCCCCCTGCCTCCCTCCACACCCTCCAATCCACCCCCACCCTAGTGCCCAGCTACAGCCCTACCACACCTGTCTATAACTACCCTCCTAGCACGTATCCTCCCCAGACCAGCCTTGCCCCCACCTACAGCCACCCCTCTGCAACTTACCTGCCCTCAGGTCTACCAGCCCCTACTCCCGTTCCCTCAAGGCCCACAGTGGTAGGAGGCAGCTATAGTTACCAGAGCACCAACCTTGGGACATCTGAGTCTGGAGGGACATTAAAAAGAAAAGCATTTGAGATGAGTGTAGAAGAGGATGAGAGTGGGGACGGGTCTCGGTACAGGAAATACAGCTATGACCCGTTGAAGACCGGGGGACACTCACCTTACAGTGTGAGTGACAAAACAGAGTGCAGAGGAAATGGCTTCAGTAGTTCAGGCAGCACAGACCCTCAAACCTTCAAGCCCAGTAAGCCCTCCTCTCAGCCCCTGGTGTCTCCCCAGTATGGGGCAGCAGGGGAGTACAGCCCTCCAGCGGGCATGACGGGGGAGAATGGAGTCACAGAGCAGGGCTTCATCCAACAGCAGCCGCACCGCTCCCAGGCCCACAAACGCCCTCCATTGTGTGCTCCAACTGTTGAGACTATGAAGAGCCCAGACCACCGACTGTTGGACCTTGTGAATGGGGAGTTACTGGACTGCAGCCCGGCACTGGGCTGGGGTGAGCTGTCCGGGCTCACCCATGTCAAGGCTGCCCTGGAGGAGGACCTGTTGTGGCCCGTGTTGAGGCCCAGCGCAGTGATGCGGCCACCACGAACCGTCCTGTTGTTCGGCCCCCGGGGAGGGGGAAAGACGACGTTGACTCGGTCTTTGGCTTCACAGTTGGGGGCTTCGTTCTACCGGTTAAGTGGAGCCATGCTGGCCTCTAAAGGGAAGGCTGAGGCAGAGCACATTCTGGGGTCTCTTTTGCAGGTGGCAGAAGCACGGCAGCCCTCAATGGTGCTGCTCAGCCAGGTGGAGGCCATGGAAGAGGAGGGGCTGAGGCAGACACTGCTGACCACCCTGGAGAAAGCCCAGGTGGGGACCACAGGTCTGGTGATTCTTGTATGTGCCACTGGAAGGCCAGATCTGCTGCAAGATGCAGTTCATCGAAGCTTTGCCAAGAGATATCACGTTGGCCTGCCAGATGTGGGGATGCGCAGGCAGGTGCTGCTGCAGGCGCTGTCGCCCCAGGGCTGCAGCCTGAGCGAGAGGGAGCTGAGCGCCGTGCTGCAGCGCACAGAGGGCTTCACAGTGTGGGAGCTGCTGCAGCTCAGCCAGCAGGCACTCTCCTCAGCATCCTCCCCCACTGGGGCCATGCATGGCCACCCCACATCCTCCAAACCCCCAGCCTTTACAGACTTTGAGAATGCCTTCTGCAAGGTGCGCCCACACACCACCACAAAAGAACTGGACACTTGTATAGAGTGGAGCAAGATGTATAACCACTGAGAAAGCAGCCAGTCGGCGAACTCGGACTGCGTCACGACCCTGTCTTTGCTTTGACATGGAACGCCTTGGGAATGTTTTGTTGTTTTGTAATTACAGATTATGCAGCCAAAAGAGCCAGAGAAGCTCAACGATGCGGGAGAGCTGACAAAGTAGTTTTCCTGGCAGAAGCATGCCATGGTGTGCTGTTTTTGTTTTCGTATGAATATCCGCAATATTTTATTTTTCCCAAAGAAAAGAAAGATGAATAGGCCTTGTTGAGTGGGGTAGTGTATTAGTCTTTTGGCCAATGGGAAAATCAGATTATATACTATTTGGATACTCTCAGAGATCCTGATTAGCCTTGGTCCGGGACAAAATCAATTATTTGTTGCTAGGTGACGTGGTCCAAGATTATGGATAATCAGGGTTTGGAAAATCCCCCCTTTGACTGCTACTCTCAGGATCCTATTTATTGCCAGTCCACGACCATGTTGTCCTAATGTTGATTTAGTCATTGGATTGTCGCTAATTATTCAGTACGAAGGGCTCGGGATCATTTCAGCAAAAAACAGTTTTTGACCAAAAAGACGTCAAACCAAATCAGCAGTGTTGCTATATTTCTCAAAGCAGACTGGTCCTGAAAATCACCATAAATTAACCCCTCTTGACAGCTTCTCACCAAATCAAAACAGTTAGTCCTTAATATTCTGACAAATAAAATAAAATCAGATGACTTGTATTAAATCCGAACATGCTGCTGTCTTTCCCAGGAGTTAAGTTGTTTCAGTAAAACCTTGCACTTACACTCAAAATGTCTGGTTGTAGATATATTTCACAAGTATCTACATTTAACTCACCAACAGTTCTACACTTAAAATGGTACAATTCACAGACAACTTACTTTTCACTGTTAGGTTGTTGTCCTTGACTTCCGCATACATTTGTTCTCGATCTCACATTCCTCATTGTCTGCAGTTTTCCTGAGAATCTCACTCACAGAACAAAACGTACCCACTCGCGCGCACACACACACACACACACACACACACACACACACACACACACACACACACACACACACACCCAGCTTCTCCTACAGCGTGTCTGTTTGCGCTTTCACTTTCTCCTTTTGTTTTCTTAGTATGTAGTCTTGTTTGAAATGCTCAGGAAGAATTTCTTTACCTCAGAAATATGAAATACGAAAAAGAATGTATGTAATCTTAGGGTCTTAGTAGAGGAGCGGCGCGGAGCGAGAGAACGGAGCGAGGAGAAACCTGACAGTCTTGTAACACCCGCTACAGCTGGGCTTTTACCTCGGGAGAGAAACTTGAATATGCTACAAAGAGTAACATTGAATGTAATTCAGGTATTTCAAAGGATATTTGATGCCATAAATCCATGTATTATTATATATGAATATATAAATACGTTTTCTTTTCTGTTCTTTACCCTTTATTTTTATTGTAGTTTATGGTGGAGTGATGATTGTCTTCAAGAAATGCTATGTAGAATACAGAAAATATTCCTTTTTTTGTTGGACAAACTGCAAATCCCCATCTTATTTCATGTTTACTTGTATATGCATGTCTTCTGTTTATAGTTTCACAGCAAAATATTATTTGAAAATGTAAATACAACGCACACAATCATACAGTGAACATCTGAGCACAAAATACCTTCCAAAAAACACAACAAATACAAACACAGATGCAAAAAAATAAAAAAATAAAGCTTAAAGATGAAGTCGTGTTATGTAGCTTTCAGCAAATCCCAAAGTTAATGTGTACATATTGTGGATAAACCCAACATGTGGACAATCCAGACAGATCTCTCTTTTTCCACCAGTCCGTCAGTTGTTTTTTAACAAGCTGGAAAAACCCGGTCAGTGGACTGCAGGTACAGAGGTCGTACGTATTAGACTGTTGCCATGGTCCTGAGGAGGTATACACAGAATGATGTAATATTTCCCACTGCCCTTTCCTTCTTCTGTCTCCCCCCTCCCTCCCTCATCATTATTTTTCTCTTTTTCTCTCTCCCCAGTGCAATCTCATTAGATTGGATTGCCCCCTAGCCACGAGCCCCAGTGGCCATGTGGCGTTGTATCCTCTCCCCACCCCACCCAGCCCTTCCCCCTCCTCTCCCCTTATACCGATTCCTCATGGAGTGGAAGTGGTCTGATTGATGTCCAGCAACCCTATATCACAGTGCAGCCGTCCCTCTCCAGCTGGTGGCTTCAGTCATGCCATACAGCCAGATCAATCAGAGTGACCCCTGCTGTGCACACTGATCACTGTCTCCGAAACTGAAAACACATACAACACAGCCCCTGCCTCAAGGTCCAAATACTGCTCGCAATTATTCACGTGTAATCACAGAAATTAAATAATAACGATGACTCAAAGGTACAAGTAGCCGCAGCATTTTGATTTGTTGTTGCTCCCACTTTCTCCCCGACAGTTTGTCCAACAAAACAAGCTTTTATTTTTTACGTTTTGATCTGTTATGGCGGTAACTTTGTTCTTGGTTATTGTACATTTTCTGTAACCATTTCTACCTCATTTTTGCGGCATATTGTACATGAAAGTATTTATTTCATGTCTTTTTTGATGTCTGTTTTAAAAATGATAATAATGTTCTTGAACTGTAATGGTCTACCTCAGAAAAGACTGTATTTTAAGAGAAGAGTATCACACAATATTAAACAGAATTTGTCAATATTGCACTGCGGTTCTTTCTTTTTTTCTTCTTCTCTGATTTCAGCGGTCGAGGGGCTGCAATTGACCAGAGTGCACAAATGACATGATGGTGGTGCTTACCTTATGTCTCTGTATGTGGAGCCTGGCTTGACCCCAGTGTTAAGGTCAACACAGTTACTTAAACTGATTGCTAAATCGAAGGCGACATCACAAGGTTTTGGATTTGACTTCGCACAGAAGCCTGTAAACTCAGCAGGTAACGTCAGGGTGAAAAAATAAAACAGTGGGTTCATGTGAAAGTGTGCTGTTAGATTTGAAGCAAGCATTTCTGCAGTTGTAGCTTGTGTGTCCTGCGTATCTGTGGGGTGAAAGATTACATAGGGAGCCGTGTGTGTGTGTATGTGTGTGCATTAAAGATAAAAACAGACAATACTGTGCGTGTCTTGTGTGTCTATGTGCACATACATTTGCCGGCCTGCACGTGTGCGTGTGTTTTTATGTGTGTTGCCGTGTCCAGAACAGCAACAGAAGCAGTGCTAGCACACCCCTGAGGCTTCAGGCCCAGCACCAGAGCACAGAGGTCCTTCATCCCTGTCACTGTCTGTAAACAACTGCCCGTCCCAGCGGCCCACCCCGCGCTATTTCTGGCCTTTCCTGACATCTTTCAAAGCCTCAAAACTAACCGAGAGAAGAAGTAAATCCGAGAAACTCTGGAGGAAGAAGTGAAAGTTTAGGCGAGGCCTGAAACAGGATCCCCAGTTATGGATTGTGGTGTCAAAAGCAAAGTTCAAAACATCTGCGACTGAATCCCAGCAGAACAGTAACGCTGGTGGTGTTGATGACAGAGTAATTAATTGTCTAATAATGATGCATAGCTCTGTTATAAGCACAACCTTGTGCTGCAGCTGCCCTTCATCCTCTGATGAAGGATAATCATTTCTGCAGCTGTTTAAAAATTATTTCCTATCTTTCCCTATCACAAACTCAATGACATAATCTACAGAACAACATAACCTTGCAAAGGTAGAATAGACCATGTGGAAATGTGACATTGGTACATGAGGAGAGGCTTATTTGTATCATAAATCCTAATTTCACACCACAGGTAAGACGCGTAGTATTGAATATACCGGCTGGAGTTTTTCATGTTTTTGTACATTGCAACAAATGAAAAAGATTTACCTCCACAGTTTGATGAACCTGTTTTGTGATAACTGAACCAAAGCGCAGAAACAGTAACTCCTGCCTTTCATGTTTCTGAGTTACTTTCCATCCAGTAAGTGACTGAAAACCAGTTTGTCCTTTTTGTCCTGAGTGATTTCTGTCCTCTAGGAAGTCAATCATTTTCGTCTCCCCGCTGATTGGAGGTAATTAGGCGAGCAGAGTTTGTAATTGGATAATAAAAGATGCTAATGAGCTGCTGTCCTATTTACTCATACTGTGGCAGTGAATAGCACCACACATCCCCGCCACACTTTCCTCACCGCAACACTGCTCTAATAAAAACTGATAGTGAAAGTACATTTTGCAATAATTAAAAGATATACATGTTATTTATCAAATTAATTAGCTTTACATAGTTGGGTTTATAGATAGTAAAGGATATAGGGATAAATGGTCGTATAGTATGTTTTTTATGATCTGATGATGTCAAAGGTGTTTAATGACAATGGAAACCAAAGTTTTTAGTCACTGCATCGAGCTCATGGATGTGTTCAGTATTTATGCATTTCTTCTGTGGTGATTGTGATTAAAGAATATTTTTTCTGCGTGCACTCTACATAAATATCGTGTTCATGTACAGCCTGAGCTAGAGGTGCCCTGTTGCAACACAGTTGCCAGAATAGATGTTGGCGTTGTACATTTCTGCAAACCACAAATATGTTAAATTTGTGTATTTTATGTGTAGCAATATGTTGAAACTTTACCTTCCTCTATGTTTCAGTTTTTAGTGTTATGTTGAGGCAATGCTGTGGTTAAGCGCAGGCACAGTAACTGCGTGGTTTGGTTTAGAAAAACATCACACTTTGGCTTAAAATACTGTTTTTCTCACACAAACATGGCTGGAAAAGACTCATAGAGTGGTCCGTCTCACCTAGGCCTCACACCATCCACCATCCACACCTCCTGATGAGAAACTCAGCTCATATTCAAATGTCCGAACTACACCACTTTAGAAATGTGGCTATGAAAGGTATGAAACATACAAATGTAACCTATCTGTAGTTTGCAGAAATGTATAATGCTAACATTTTATTAGTGACCGGGCTGCTTGACAAAAGCTGACAAAGTTATTTATGGTAACAACCTTCATAACGAAAAGGTCGTTCTCTGATCTAATTTCACACGGACACAGTCCTCTCTACCTTTGCCGTGTTGCTGGTCCTCCATTGTCCGGGCCTTGATACTGACAAGGTTGACATCAGAGGAGAGCTCTGACACTGGGTGAGTTAGGACTGCCAGCTGTTAGCAATCAAGTCTATTTTGAAGTCAGGGACACATGGACCCCCAGGGCCAAAGCAGCAACTAGCCCAAGCCCTCACCACCCCCCCAACCCTGCCTACAACCTCCAAGCCCCCTGGTCCCACCAATAGCCAGCACAGCTGTATTGGTTCCAGATGTTGCAAAGCTGCAGTAAGGGCCCTTTACCTAAGAGGACCCCGAAAGTGATGGTGGACCTGCGCAGGGAGTGGAAATGCAGCAAAGTATAACACAAGGAGCTGAAGAATATGTTTCAACACCAAATCTGAGCAGCAGATGTTAATATAAGAAGAAAAGAACCTGCATTTCTTGAACTGAAAGCTTTTACACAGTATCCTCAAACTCTTGTCCTTGATGGAGGAAGTGCTGCACATTGTAACAGAGAAAGCACAACCACTGCAGTCTGCTTTTAGAGAATGGGATCAATGTCATTTAACATTAGATATTGGCTCCCTCTTGGACGGCGTTGCTGTCATCACAAATATTGGCCTGCATACTAAAGAGTCCGATCTTAATGGCAACTGGGACTGAGTCCATTGGCCCTGCAACATTTGGCGATTTTAAACCGAGTGGTGTAAGATCTAAGGAGAGAACACGGAAAAAGTGAATTACCATCATCAGATGAAGTCTGCAGCTTCAAGCCAGATAAATAAACTAATCTGGGATTTGGATCGAGAGAGGAAAACAATAGCACAATGGAAACTACTCAGGTTGTTAAAGAGGAAATGATCAAATCTGTGCAGCTGCATTGTTTCTGTGTCGGACAGGTCAATCAAAACTCTCAGGAAATTGGGTTTGACAGGTGGAATGTCCCGGTTAATATCTTGGCCTGCCCCCTCCCACACGACTTAAACATGATCACTGAATAAATAAATAGTAAATAGGTACGTGGGAGAATAAACAGATTGTTGTTTAGGAGCGACTGAAACAGACCTGTCACTGTGAGAACAGCAGCACAATCTGATGTTGATAGAAACAGATGAAGGCATTAACATGAAAGTCTTCATGTTAAATTAGTTTTCTTCGCGTTGGGTAGTTTGCAGATGATCGTGTGTGATCTTGCTATGATGGCACCTAATTTCAAACAGACCATTTTAAAAAAGAGGAGGCTTTAATGCAGGTCTATACCTCCCTCATGTGGCCAGTCCAAGAACATTTAAAACCAGATGAATGACCAGAGTGTGCCATGAATCTACTCAGATCAGACTCCAACAGATAACTCTACTGTTAGCTGAAGTTATTGTGGTATTTATTGTGCTGTTAACTTTATCACCACATACACAGATATAGCCAAAGTGATGTGATTTTATTTACTGAACTCACAAACAGGATACAGCGTTAATCCTTAAGCCCCTTACCTCATCTTATAATGGGTCAAAAGGCTTTAAGACATCTAAACTAAGACTGCAGCCATGAATTTGCTGCAGATATTTTTCTGTCTTGGTGAGCTGCTGGTCTCTTAAAGTGTTTTCATCAGTGAGACTGGAGGACTTGGAGGATGGTGCATCAGTTTACAGATACTTTGACTGAGCTGTTTGCCTCTATGTGATCCAGGATATGATGAACTGATCTTTGTTATACTCGTGCTATGGTTCTGAAATTGTATGTGCTGCTGCCTGTTTTGACCAGGACACTGTTGAAAAGGAGATTTTTTTATTTTTATCTCAAAAAGTAGTTTTCTCTTAAATGGATTTTAAATTAAATAAAATCTAAAAATTCAGCTGATGGGATTTTAAAATTACCAAGTGCGATATGACAATGAAACAAGGTGTGAACTATGTACACTGCTGTAAAACACAACACACATTTACACCACAGTGCTGCACCTAGAAAATTTAGCGTCCTATGCAATCTTCCCCTGCGGCCCCCTCTATAAATAAATAAATAATATTACTATTATTATTCGTAGCATCTTTTTACATTAATTTTCTGTATTGCTAACCAGAACAAGAGCTAACAACACACACAAAAAGAAATCAAACAATAAAAGAATACAGTATGTGTAAAATTGTAAATTTCGTCCTCTTGTTGTTTTTGTATGGCAACCTGGCGCTCTTCTCATTTTGTCTTTCTCTAATACTCTCCACACACACCTTACTCCCTCATTTCCCTTATATTTCATGTAATAAAATAAATAAATAAATTAAATTAAAATACTAGGCTACTACTACTACAAATAAAATGTTTTTGTAAGGTGACCTGGATGGCGTTTGCCTTTTAATTTCCTCTAATACTCTCCACACACACTCCACTCCCCCATTTCCCTTATATTAGATATTTCTAATGTAATAAATGAATAAATAAAAGTGGGGGGCGCGATCTTGGTGCCTTCCCCTCCCTCTGTGTGGCACCCTCAGAAAAACAGCAAAGCAGCACCTGAACTGAAACATTTAATACAGGAGCGCCCCCTGCTGGCTCTACATAGGAAACACTGAAAAGTTACATTAATGTCTGCTCTATATTAAAGGAAATATGTGACAAATGTGCACTTAAAAACATGTCATATACACAAAGTAGCCTGTGTTAATATAAGGAACAAACCTGCTCTACATGATTATCATAAGGTATTTAACATGTGTCATGTTTCACCTTATAATATAATTTTTGTTACACAGTATACAGCCTATAATTGATTATTATTATTATGATTATATCATCTACTTAAGCAGGTAACAATCTCATTGAGACAAAATAAGTCTTTTTTAAGAGCTACTTGACAATGAGGGCAGTGTAAACAGTGTTAAAACAATTAACACAAACACACACCACAAATGAATGAACACAACATTCAGTTAAAGTGCAAACAACAACAATTATAAAACATAAACGGGTGCATTTTTATAATAAACACAATAACACATCACAAATATTTGCATACACACAATAGCACACACACATGACTGGGAATGTTTCCGTGGATTTCATGGTCCTCCTCCACCCCACAGGTCAGCTTACTGTCACGCCATATATCTGTCAGAGAGGTCAAATCCGGAGAGCTGCCAAACTTTTTCTGCAGGTCTGCTGATTTTCCGACAAATATGTGCCGTTGGGAGAGTATCCGCTTTGCTGGCACTGCCATGTGCAGATATGGTATCATGTGTCTGAGTTCAGACTTACTGGAAGTTACAGCGTCTGCTGAAATGACTCAACGTCACTCCGCCTACGTCTTCTTCTGTGGAAGTTCACCAAGCCTGCTGGGCTCGGTTATAGTTTCTGTTTCAACGGCGGCAGATAGATACCAAATATATTTACTCTATATTATGTTTTTAATATATTGCTGAATTCCTGAGAGGGTAAAGGCCACAGAGTGAGTTATGTGTAGTCCTTATAGTGATGATAAACAGACCACAGTGCAGACAGATGTGAATAAAAAGGGTGCACATCTGTACCCAAGCATATTGTAGCTCACCCTGCTGTGTGTGAGTGTGAGTGTGTGACCGCCCCTACATGCACAGTGTGTGTAGGAGCCTACATCATCATGATACAGTAGCAGCCCCCATGCTGTCCGGATGACTCTGTGTCTCGGTCATGTGTAAACTTGAACGTGAGGACAGGAAGTAGCGCGCGCTCCTCCGTTACTGGCACATTGTGCACAACAGGGAAGTAAGCCTCACCTACTTTTTGTTACGGTGTTAAAAGTTGAGCTGCTCGCTGCTCAAAGTTGATTTCTCCTCGGTTAAAGACGACGGTCCAGCTTTTAAACAGAGGCAGCCTTACAGTGAGTAATGGAGGCAGGGTATGATCAGTAGGACTCTCGGACTGAAGGAGGACTTATGAGACAGAGGAGGAGGAAGAGGCGACGGACAAGACACATATTCAATGTTTTGAAGTCTATTTTGAACTGAAGGTGAGTGTTGTTGTTTGTTGTCTTGATATGACAGGTAAACACCGCGACCTGCAGCTGATGAGGCCTGTCAGTTGTGAGAATATAAATGAGGTTGTTGCGTCTCTGGCATGTTTTGGTTACCAAAAAAAAAAAGTTGCAGGATGTTCTGTCGGCCTGAAATACAGCCTCATATTATTCTACACTTATGCAAACCCCTGTGAGTGATTGTGAGGTCGTTTTTCTTAATTTCACCAGTTAAAAAGAGGCTTTAATGATAGCTTTTGTCTTGTAATCCACGACATGTTGAAGAGAATTATGTAATCATCTTGATCAATTTAGTCCCTCCTTCCACACTCCGTGCCCCAATAAGCACATGTCTGCTGCACCAATAAACCCTTTACAGCTTCACACTGTTTATGTGCCACGAAGCTCAACGTTGGAGGTGATTAGATATTAATATTTTAAGAAATACAGGTTATATTAAAGTGTTAGATCCCCAGAAAAACATGTATTGAGTATCTTACCAGACAAACATCAAAGCAAAACATCCTTTTATTACTCACATACTGTTTGAACAGTTATGATAATAAATAATGAATAATACATTTTAGAATTTAATTATTTTTTCCAATTTAACTGCAACTGATGTAGTTTATTTATTTCGTTTTTAAACTTTATTTTTACCTGTGTTTTCAGGGGGCAAAGGTTGGTAAGAGTCAGAACAGGGTTTTTCAACATTACATCCTTTTATGTATACTGGCCATTTTTTCCAGTATTTTACACATTAATTGCAGTCTTAAGGAAAAGGTGATATAATCCATACAGTGGCTATTATTTGCGTAAATCACTGAACCCAACAGGTTTATATTAGGGACAGGCATCTATATGGGACAGGTCTTTAATTCCTTTTAGACAAAACTGTTGCTCAGCAAAGATGGAAAATATGGTCGAATTGTTTATTTGAGCCAATATGAATATTATTTGTATAAAAATTAGGCTTCAAATAACATATCATGTGTCATGTTATGATATCCATAACTTGGATTAGTTTCTATGACAAACACTTTTGATTGGTGGACCTTTGCGGACTAAAGGAATATATAAACTTACTGGATAATCAAGGAATGGACACATATTCTGACAGCTTCAGAGGAAAGTAGTCCCCACTTATTTTTTCATCATGCAGGTAAATCTGAACATCATCAATATGAAAGTGGTCTGCCATTGATTTGCCACACATCTGATAATAATTTGATGACTGAACCGACACAGGTGTCTGCTAACAATTAAGTTTGGTACAAACACACAACAACGCAAACATGAAAGGGATAGTTTTGCTAAATGTGCATTTCCCAAAACGCCACTTACTGAGTTTGCCAGAGACAGAGGTCAACCTGCAGAGCTCTGCTGTTGTTGTTAATTTGCAATGTGTGTATAGTTTTAACTAAAAAGTTATAACTGCATAGAAGGTAGATTCTGACATATGGTAATCTTTATGATAATGTTGTTCATTTAAACGATTAATATTCCTATTGTTACTAGTAGGCCGGTCACCACGTACTTTAATTCGCTGTCTATCAGCTGTCAACAAGCGGTGATCTGTTGGCAGCTCAGTCAGTCGATGTGACAAATCTTCCACTGTGCAGAGGACTGTGGGTCAGAACAGCCAGAAAAGCATGCTGGCCTGCATACTACAAAATACAACCAGATGTAGTAGAACATCCTGGTATTTTTGGCATACTGCATTTCACATACTATGTATTAAGGACATAATTAATCTTGTTCTGGCATATTATATAGTATGGTGGTATGGGTATTGGAACACACAGTAAGTCTTCATTCAGCTCTTCACTGGTAATTCTTTATTTCCTCTGCAGCAGATTGTGGAGTTTGAGTAGGCAGGTGGATAATGGATAATTTAATAATTACATTAACATCGTAAACATGGGCGCGACTGGTCGACTAATGGCCCTTAAGGATGGCTATTTGTCGGTTAGAAAAATTCTTAGTGTGAGGCAGCCCTAATTTCAACATTGCTCCCAATGAGCGGTCCAGCTCCAAAAATAGAAAATCAGACTGTGGTGGCAGATGTTGACGTGTTGGGGGGCGCCACAAATAAATAGATGTGTGGCGAAACCCCGAAAATAGAAAAAAAAAATGCAGTTTAAATTTTAACACCTTGTATTTACAATGTCACTTGTTTCACACACTGAGGAAAAAAGACATTTGTAAAATTATTATATTTTCTTAAATTACTGAGATATGGAATGTAACTGTTTTCCTAGTCTTCATTTCAGTGGCACCCGACAGCTCAGTGTGGTCAACACAGGTTACATGTATTTTTTGAGGGCTATTAGATTGAGTCAGAGTCAATCATGACAACTTCAGAGTTAAAAATAGCTAAATAGTCAAGCTGAAATGTTGGCCTGTATGAAGTTGATTCTGTAAATATGCACTCAGTGACTTCACAGTGGGTCTTACTCAGTCAGGAAAAGCCTTTGTCTTGTTTTTCCTCTACATTTTTGTTGATTTGTGACAGGAACAATAAAAAAATACTGTTCCAATCGCCCGGATAGAGCTGACACACTTTGGACTCCTGTGTTAGCTGTGAACAAAGTCTGACAGCTGACACTGGCACCAACTGATAAGCCGGTGAATCAGCTTTCCAATAATATGTTTAGTTCAAACTAAAAATAGCATGGTTGAAGAAAAATAAAAAAAGAGCCAGTGTATTTACATGTTATAAATTTCTAAACTGTGATTGTCTCCACTCTGAGGTTTAAAGTTTGAGTTTGAGCGTGACGAATGACAGAAGCATAGTTGCTTTCTAACTGGCTAAAAAGGCGCTGTGCCAACGGGCCACGCTCTTCCTCTGTCCTTTGTCCTTTGTGATATTATCAGACCTGCATGCACAGGTGAGGTGTTTACACCAAAAAACACGTCATGAGGGGTATGTTAGTGCAGCTGTGATGTTTCCTGTGTGTTTAAGTTTTACTTGACAGAATCTGAGTGATGAAAGCCGTCCAGATTTCACAGAGCTGACATCAGGGAATCATAAAAAGCAGCTCTACTCAGTTCATCCTAACCAACGTAATGCGGTAGCTATTACCAACAAGGTGAGGAGAATCATGACCACAGCACAGCACAGAGAGTTAAGGTGTAAGAGAACCTAAAGACCTGAAATATCTGTAGGCTACACAAGTCAGTGGAGAGACCCCTGGGAGACAGATGAACAGAAAAGACAAAACACGCTGCTGAGTCCTGCCTGTACAGACAGATAATAGTTCATACTGAGCAGCCACAGCTGTTTTCCCAAATGACTCAGCAATCCTGAAGATCCACTCTCTGTCCTCTATTACTGCACTGTACCTCCCACACGCAGTCAAAGAGAAAGGGAGAAGTCAAATCAAATAGTTTGACTTGTGTGAATGTTGAACTGAAATGACAGATAATTCAATTCAATGAAGAAATATAAGTTCATAAACATCTATAACGTGACTCGACTTGATGCATGTACCCACATTTTTTCACTGTTGACGATCTCACCCAGAATCAAGGGACATTTCACCTTGTTTATCTGATGAAGGATATTTGGACGGCTGACTCGAAAGACGCCATCTGTTATGTCAGTTAACGACATGAAGCGGACTAAAGTGTGTATTGGCAACCTGTTCATTCCAGTTTATTCTCAAGCTTTTGAAGCTCATTGTTTGCTGCGGCGGCTGGAGTCAAATAACAATCAGGTTTGTGTTGTGTGTCAAAGCTCTTTGGTGATATTAAAGGTTATAAGGTCATGTTCCTGAGTGGCGAGTATTAGGAATCTTGGCATTGGGTGCTTTCCCCTGTTCCCTCCTGTCAATTCAAATCATTCAATTTCATTTATAGCCCAGTATCACAAATCACACTTTGCTCCAGAGGGCTTTACAACATACGACACCCTCCGTATTTGGACCCTCACAGTGGATAAGGAAAAACTTGCCTCCCTAAAACACCCCTTTCACAGGGAAAGAGCAACTGACGCAGGTTCACTCTGCCAGGACCGACAGACGGATGTGCAATAGACGCTGTGTGATCAGAATAGGCCGACATAATAAAATTACAGCATAGACAATGACAGACTTGATGCAGGCGGCGTCTCTTTCTCAGAAAGTGCTCATGAGTCAGCAGTGACTTGTGCTTTGAGCCGTGTAAACAAGTTAGAGCTGCAGCTACCATTGTTTTCATTATGGAGCAATCTGGCTGGTTGTTTTGGTTTTGTTATGATTAATCCATTGATCCCTTTTTTTCCCCCATTAAAGGGTTTTTTGGGGGGAGTTTTTCCTTATCTGCTGTGAGGATCCTAAGGACAGAGGGATGTTGTATGCTGTAAAGCCCTGTGAGGCAAATTGTGATTTGTAAAATTTGGGCTTTATAAATAAAATTGATTGATTGATCTTTAGATAAAAAAGATAGTGAAAAATCATCATCACAAGTTCCCACAGCCCGGTGATGTCGTTATATTGCTTGTTTTGTTAAACTAACAGCCCCCCAAAGTCATGAAAACTCAGAGAAGCAGAAAATCCTCACATTAAGAAACTGGACCCACAGAGCTGATGCTCAAAAATGATTTGAACAATTAATCAGTGATCAAAATTGTTTAATTGACTAATCAAAGCTGCATCATTTGTCAGTTAATTTCTTTGTCTTATGTGACAGTATCTTTTGTGTTTTTGTCTGCGTTATTTGAAGACGTCACCTTTTGGTCTGATGGGTGTTTTTCTCTGTTTTCTGTGACTTTATATAATAAACGATTGATTGACAAATTGAGGAAATAATTAGCCGATAAATTAGTGATGAAAATAATTGATAGTTGCAGCCTTATATTTGCTGATTGTCAGTGAAGAGAGGTTTCAGGTAGTGTGAGTGTGAGCTGGTAGAAAGTGAGGGTGTTGGAAAATGAGGAAAGTGCATTTATTTCCTTTAACAATAGGAGTCATTATTTATCCTTCAGTCCTATCATGGGCATCGTTAAGTTAAGAATTCAAAATAATGACATGACAATGGTCAAATTCACCTCCACTGATTTCTGAGAATGCCAGTGGAAAATAACTAGCATTGGTTTGACTTTCCATTACACAGTCACATCATCTGCATTAACCTGATGTGTGAATTCTATACACTCTAACAGATGTTATCATATAACGTGATGAGATTACTCTTCTGATTACTGTGAGGTTTTTTTCACCTTACCTTACCCCACCTTACCAAATTTGTAATTGAGATTCACAGATACAACTGACTGACGAGTCTGTTTTAAAGGGAAAGTGTATGTTAACAGTAATGCATAATAACAGACACTAGTTGCACTTGATATTCTTGATCTTTATGAAAGTTTTCACTCACCTGTTGCCTAGCGGTCCTACATTTATCATGCCTGCATGAAATATATGTCACTAAATCTTTTTAAAATTATATTTTTGTTTGGATTTACCAAAACACTTAGCAAATACTGTCGTCACTATGACAACATATAGAGAAAAAACAACACCAAATGCAAAAAAAGAAAAGGAATAATGACACACAAGTATTAAAATGACCGTGTCTCCGATTGTAGCTTGAATATAAAAACCTCCTGTTCTGCCACTAAGTGAACATTTCACTTGACATGTTGCTTTTTTTTAAATTTTAGACACATCATTGTAAAAACATTCAGGACACACAGGGAGAGGGAGAGGAATGACGTCAAATCAGTTGAATTGGTTGTGGGAGCAGAAAGCAGAGAGAAGAAACATTCAGGGTTGTAATGTTAAGTGATTTCCTTTGAGGAGGTTTTCTGGCAGGATATGGAGCCCACCAGGTTTTATGGTACACCAGGGAGATGCTCTATTTTGGCTTGGGAAAGAGACCTTAACAAAAGGAGGGAGGCTTTCAGCAGGGCTCGACAGTGCGAGCGTTTCACTCGCATTTGCGACAAAAATAGGTGTGTGCGAACTGTAAAAAATATTTAGGGGCACATTTTTTTGTCAACAAAAAAATATGATAATCTAACCGCAAATGTTGGGGGAACTTCAGCTGCCTTCCCTCTTCCCTTTTCCCCATGTGACACGGTTATGGGCAGTTTTCCAAGCCACTGTCAGCACAATGAATATAAGTCCCACTGTCGGCAGCGTGGAAATCAGTCAAAGTGTGGAGGAGACGGACCGGGTTTAGCGGCGGACCTCCGGGGAAGCCCTCTCCCCTCTCCCCGTAGTGAGGGACCGTTCTCCACGGTACCGCTGCTGAGCAGGGCGGAAATAAGTCCTAAGTTTCAGAGGACCTGGAGAATGTTTTAGGATAGTAATAACATTATATAAGATAATCATATTGCAAAGATAATATATATAAGATAATAACATTAAAGACAAAATTAAATTGCAATACTTTTTCAAAACTTGATGATTTTACCTTTTCTGTACATTTTGTATACAAATTCATTAAATAATTTTGCTTGTAAATGTCTATTTGCATCACGTTTATTAGGAAAACACATTATTTGATCAATTTACATTGTGCCCCTAAAGTTCTTCGTGCGCTCCTTATTTTTTCAACTTAGGAGCACATGTGCTCCTTGGGAAAAAAGTTAGCGTCAAGCCCTGCTTTGTGCACCACTGACAGTCTGGTGGTTTATACTGAATGCACCCAATATGCCTCAGTTTATAAACATTAAGGAAAATCTGCCATCTAAAAGTGTTTGAGCACTAAATGTGCAGAGTCCCAGTATAGGGCCCTATGAAATCTGTTTTATTTTTTCCAGGTTTTGTTGTTTTACCCAGATTTTAAGTTCTCCGTCTTATTTTTTTTTTGATTCTGTGCTGCACATTTTGTAATCAGTGTCTGATCTTGTTCGATGAATACAGTTTTAACAATTTATAAAGAAAATGTTTAAAATTAATACATATAAATGAGTTTAATTTTTCTTGTTTAAATCAGAGAAAGTGCTTTGATACAGCCCTTAGAATAAAGTACTTTCCCCTAACAATTTAGTGGGATTTCTTGTTTATAAGGTGGTCCATATGCTGCTTGATAGCAGTAGCTGATATGACCTGCTGCTCTAAGCTTAAAGAGCGAGGCGCTTCTGGCCACCTACTTTGTCTGTCTGGTGCAGATCCAGTCAGAGACTAAAGAGCCCACAGCTGGAGAACATGACCTCAGGAGGTCCAGAGTACAGCTGAGGTTTCTGCTTATAAGCACCTCAGCCTGATGCTCACAGGCATCTTGTGAAGAACTTAATGGTGAGGAAATACCTTAATGAAACACCTGCCCATATACAGGTGCTCCTGTTAATGAAATGCAACAATATAATAATAAATGCTTTTCTAATTTACCTATTATGAGGCTCAAATTTCTGATCAAGTCTCACCCACTGCAGCTCCTGGCTGCAAGAGGCAGAGATACTGTATGATTGTTGTGGCCAAAAGAGTTCACAGTAACCATGTTATCACAATCTGTAGAAATTTAAATTAAAAAATGCCCTTCAAATTAAAAATATGCCCTGTTTGTAAATTAAAAATGTGGTAAAACTGAATAGTCATATTATACCTAATGTCCTTTCACTCTGACTTTTGTAGCCCTGCTTGATCATGGCCCAGTGGATACACATGTCCCAATTTAAGTCAAATTAAGTTTTAACTTTGTTTACAGTGCACTTTGTTGCATTTTTTTGCAAATTAATAACACTCAAAACATGAATGTAGGGAGGTGGAGAGAGTCCGCAACTGTACAAAACTGTACAAAAAGAGCAACTGTACTGAATGGATGGCGAAAAAGCGACCAGATAGATGTTGATAGAGGGAAACAAAGCAAGAACAAAAAGAAATGGAAATGATTTAAGAGGTGCTGGATTATTTACATTATCAATATGTATATTATTAACATGATATCAATGTTTGATTTTTAAACACCGGTATATCACGGCACTCCTGCTGTAGACATAGTAATTACTAGAAGATTTAGCAAGAAATTTTGACTTCTTGAAATTTAAACTGCCATTTTGTGAAAACTGTACTAGTCATGAAAATGCCCATTAGGCCCAGTAAAGTCCCGAATCTTGTGAGCAGTTTAAAAATCATTTTTCTAATTCGAAGTGTGGTGATTTGGTATGGCCCCAAAGTAGAGTGGTTTTGAGCTCTGTTCATGTCGATTTCCCATTATTTTCTATGGGCAAATTTATTGCAGTTTTTTCTGATTTTTGTGAAAACAACTTGGTTGAGAGAGTCATTCCTGATCATTCCACATGTTTTGTGAATGTGTTGGCAACACTGCAGGACAGGTGTGCCAGCTGCGAATGTTGATAAGGTGTTGTCATACACACCACTTGCGCAATCTGTGCTCCAATAGGAACAAGGAAGGCGTTTGTGTGCATAAATGAATTAAATAAATTAATGAATTGAATCAATTTAAAAAGTACCGGTATTTTCCAAATGCAGTATAGTACCATTTGGAATACTCTAGTACCGCAGTACTATTTTAGTACCGGTATACCGTGCAACACTATGGTCCAGTTTCTCTTACAGCTCTCAGACTGATGGGCTGAGGGATCAAATACTTGCCTGGGTCGTCTGCCACATTATAGACAAATATTCATAACAATTAGACTGAGAAACCAAGGGAGCAAATGTAGCTACGGGTGGCTCATAGCTTGGCTGTAAACTGTTATGTAAAAGTGCTGCCAAAACAGGTCCCTGATTATTGTAAACAGCCAGAAATATTTCCCCTACCTGTGCCAGGACCTGCCTGTTTATGCTGGCGTTGACTGGGAGTGAAACTGTGCAACACTGTTTATGAAGCAGCTGTAAGAAAGAGCTGACCCAACATCACCTTAGTTGCCAGAGAGAATGATGGCAGCAAGAGGTTGTCAGTGTGTTAACTCGTATGAACTCTCACTAGTGAAAGCATGCAATGATACCATAAATACTTGTCTTGGAGCCAATGCAGTTTAAACAGCATGTCTGTATTCAGGACTCTGGAGTTTTCCCTCTTACGGTGGTTGTTTACTGTCGAAGCTTCTCAGCGAGATTGACTCTATTTTAAACTGAGCTTTCTCCTTCCAAGTTTTATTGGGTGGCATGTTGTCCAAAGTTTCATTTTACATTCTGTCAATAAAGTCTAATATCAGAGGGACTAAACTGCAATGACACAAAGCCGATCAGCTAAGCAAGATGTTACATCTGTCAGTCTTTCTTTTGACAAAGCAACAAAGTGGAAGAGCAATTTGTTGATCTTATCTGCAGAAATTCAGCGTTAGCGTATTATATTGTCTACAGCCCTGGTTAAATATTAACATTTTCAGCTCATTCTAGCATATTAAATTGAACACAGCATTAGTTCGAGTAGAGGGATGAAGTTGTGATAGCTTAATGTACAAATTAAACAAAAGAGATACAACATTTTACCAGAGCTTTAGATGTGCTGCGAGGCATATTTTGTTAGTCTCTATGCTAAGCAAAGCTAATCCTTTCCTGGCTCTAGATTCACATTTATCTGAAAGACATAGAGAGTGGTATCAGTTATCTCATCTAACTCTCAGCAAGAAAACAATGAAGCATATTTCCCCAAAATGTCGAGTTGTTCCTTTAAGAAGGGATTTGTTGTCCCAGCAGTTTATCTGACTGAGCCTGAAAGTATTTAGTGACATGAAGCTGTTGTTCTAAGAAGACAAATAGCTGTTGTTCTATCGCAGTTTTCTTCCGTGTTCCTTCAGTGTGACACAACGGTTATAAAATGTTGCTCAGTGTTGCATACTAGATATCATGACTTGCCATGAGGAGAATTTGATTGTTGATTATCTCTGCCAGGTGAGCCTGGAGGGGATTCTGTATTTGGTTTGTGTGTGTGTGTGTGTGTGTGTGTGTGTGTGTGGATCTGTCTGTCAACAGCTCGCAAACAAGCACCTCTCATGTTTTGGCTGGAGAAATACCTGTTTTATTGACGGCTTCATATCGTCGTTAACTGCTGATTGCTTACTCCTCTTAACCGGCTGGTAGAGGCTACAAATTTTCCACAAACAGGTTCGGCTAACAACAACAAGTCGGCCACATTATGGCCTTCGTCGTGACTCACTAACTAACATCTGTAGAAAAGTTTGGTCTCGTTTGAACCGGAGCAACTGATTAATGCTATATCTGATATGTCATGATCCACTTAAGTTAGGCAGGATACAAGATGAACAAATCTCTGACTCAATTTTGGCTCTGATTAACACCCAGTGCGTGTCGAAATGCCGTTTTGCACCGTATTAAACATTAAAGTGAGTCATGTGCTCTAGTATTTTCGTTTGGTGCAGTCCTTGTGAAGTGGCTCATTGATCTGTTTGTTGCTCATTCCACAGCTAAACAGTACAGTAAAGTATGTTTCTGAAAACATCTGAGGTGAGAAATAAGCAATGCAGCAACAGAATCTCGATTCATATTTGATCAGCGCTAACTAGTTTGACAGTTTGACCGCAGTTCATGAGCAGCATGATTGACAGCTGCGTTAGAGACTCCTCGACTCTGATTGGTTATTTTCATTCACATGCAGTTAGGTCATTAAAAAATGCTGCAAAGCAATAGAGTAGGCAGTGTGTGTTTCTTTTTAACGTATTATCTGTCTCATGTACTTCTGGCACTTGATCGTGCTTGTTATTTCCTGTTGTGTTGTTCTGTAGCCCACAGGCAAAGTTAAGTCAATTTACATATGACATAGATCAAAGATTTGTGACTGTTATTAAATATACATTCATCCTCATAATTACACCCTATCTCACTCACTGAAACTCACTGTGGCGTGTCTGCTGGAAATACAGGAATTGTCTGTGGTAGCCGTGATCAGCTCGAGTGGCTGCGGCCCTGCCTGGTGGAGATCTGCACTCTACTTTTCTAGTTAGATTAGCTCTCTTCTCACCTTTCAAAAGCATGGTGCATGAATTGATGACACCTTATAATGTATCTGTTGTGTAATTAAGCCAACATGAACGCAACTCAGACCAGGAATGAAACAGGAAACCACTTTAAACTTACATTATGACAGAACGAGTCAGACTACAGAGAGATACCCAAGCTTTCAGAGACAGTTTTTACACTGTGTGCTTCTCCCCACATGTAGAAAGCTGATAAAGCTCACAGGATATACTTGGTTGTTGCCAGCAGCAGATTTAAGACACATCTCCCCATAGCCGTGGTGTACATGTCTACCAGATGTTGATCGACATGCAGTTAACAAATCCTATGAAAAGACCAAAACCAATGTCGTCTATTTCCAGGCCCTGAATGTGGCTTATTACTCTGTGCCATAGACGACCACTGATCTCCAAACACTGTTAAAAACATGTCTGATCTTCTGTTTGAGAAAGCCTTGATTTTAAAAAAAGACTACATCATCAAATGGAAATGCTCCACTTGTCCTTGTGGGACCTTCACTAAAATGTATAACAAAGCTTTGTGGGCTTGCCTTGAACAATGTTCAGCTCCACAGCAGTCTGTGCTGACCGTCCTGCTGTTAGGACAGGAGGCATTATTGAAGTTAAAAATGAAACTAAGTATTTGTTAGCCATTTTTAGATTTACATCTTTGGGAGGAACAACTGTGCTGTGGCTGCAAACAAAGTATGAAAATAGGAAAGTGCTTTTTTCTTAAGGGAGCCTTTTTCTATTATTGAATAAACTGGCGACCTCTGACTTAGCGACATATTTTATGGATATTTAATCCATCCATCCATTTTCATTCGCTTATCCGAGGCCAGGTCGCAGGGGCAGCAGGCCAAGCAATGCACCCCAGATGTCCCTCTCCCCAGCAATACTTTCCAGCTCCTCCTGGGGGACCCTAAGGCGTTCCCAGGCCAGATGAGATATGTAATGCCTCCAGCGTGTTCTGGGTCTGCCCCGAGGCCTCCTACTAGTGGGACGTGCCCGAAACACTTCCCTTGGGATGCGCCCAGGAGGCATCCTGATCAGATGCCAGAACAACCTCCACTGACCCCTTTCGACGCAAAGGAGCAGCAGCTCCCTCCAGATGTCCGAGCTCCTCACCCTATCTCTAAGGCTGAGCCCACCCAGGATATTTCACATTATATTCAATGCATAATAATAACAGTACAGAACAGCTGATAACTTTACAATTAACCCAAAGACACAATAACTGCAGGAAGTTTGTAAACCGAGTGATCTGGACAGCTTTGAGCAGATTGTGTCCTGTGAAATTGCATGAGATGAGTACTTTTAACAATCATTCATATTTAATAGGCTTCATTTTTAACAATTTAAGTGTTCCCTGACACTTGGTCACTGTTCTGTTAAATGTTTCGTTATTTTAACTGCGGGCAGCCTGGTGGTGCTGTCATCAGCATAGTTGCCTCACAGTAAGAGGGTTGTGAGTTTGAATCTGCCTGGGGCCCTTCTGTTTGAAGTTTGCATGTTCTCCCCATGTCCGTGTGGGTTTTCTCTGGGTTCTCAGGCTTCCTCCCACAGTCCAAAGACATGCGGTTAGGTTAGGTGTGAATGGTTGTCAGTCCTTATGTGTCAGTCTGGCAGCGTGCCTCACCCAGTAGGATAGGCTCCAGCTTAAATGAGTTTAAATTAACTTTGTGAATATAGCTTATGTTCAGGTCTTCACCTTGTCCTTATTCTGGATTTCTTTAAAGTTTATATCTTGAATAATAATCTTCACTCTTCAAATAAAGATTTTATTTAGTTTTCCTTTGCAATAATGAATGAAATGCCAATTTTGTTGTTTTCTTACACCCCTTAAACTCAAGAAGGCCTTGCAACACCCTGTGAAAATATGGCCACCTTCAGGTTGGGAACCAGTGGTATAGAGAGACAGTATTAAGCTTTGTTAATCTTGGTCTTTTCATAAGCGTTGTATAATAATGATAATGATAATAATAATAATAATAATAATAATGATAATGATAATAATAATAATATGAAAAACATAAAACACCGCCTGTCTTATTCTTTAATGCCAGCATGGCGTATGAGCAAAAATATGTCCTGTTTGTAAGTTAAAAATGTGGTAAAATTGAACAGTCATCATACCTAACGTCCTTTCACTCTGTCTTTTGTAGCCCTGCTTGACCATGGCCCAGTGGATTCACATGTCCCAGCTGATTCCGTGCCTGTCGGATGAGACGGTCAACAACCTTTATCCCCCAGCCGCCTTCCCCATTGAAGTCAGACACTTCTTAGCTGAATGGATTGAGAGCCAAAGATGGTATGACACGCACACTCTCACACAAATACTTTACGTACTCATACATGTACACTAGAGCTGCAATGATTCATCTATCAGTTGTCAACTATTGAATTAAGCACAGACTAATTTGATAATCACTTCATGGGTTTGAGTCATTTTTTAAGAAGAAAAAAGTAAAAGTTCTCTGTTCCTGCATTTTAAATGTGAATTTTTTTGGTTTCATTACTCCTCTATGACGGCAAACTGAATATGTTTGGGTCTGAGGATGTCATTTTTTCTTGGTAAATCGAGAAAATAATAGATGAATCAACAGTGAAAATGATTATTAGTTGCAGCCCTTATGTACACCCAAACAGCTGCACTAAAATGCTCGCATATACACAACATTTTCATGCTTGTTGCATATTGCCTGTGCTTGCTTTGCGGCCCTGTTTGTGTGGATCTATACGCATGTGTGTGTGTTTACATTGCACATACTGTATAAGCATGGGCATGTACGTGTTTGTGTGTGCTCACAGGGATGACTTTGTGCTGGAAAAGGTGGAGCAGGAGAGCCAGGCTCAGGCTCTGTTGGACCAGACCATCAGCATGCTGCAGTCCATTGCTCAGCAGAACGCCAACGTGGTGGACAGAATGAAGTTGATGAATATCAGTAGGAACATGGTAGGGGAACTGTGTTACTCTCTAGTTCTAAGATTAGGATTAAATTTCCATTCTGGATTCCGGACAGGCTACAATAACACAGTGGCAGTTTTCCTGCTGTTTTCAGTCAAGGTTACACCCAGTTAAATGCAGTTTCTTCAAGCTAATATGTATATGTATATATAATGCCAAGCAGCTGCCAGTGGTTGCAGCAGTTACTGAAACCACCGAAACCAAAGGCAGGAAGATGGTGTTTTTTGTATAGGAAGAGTTTGTGTTTCTTATGAGTAATGTGAGGTGTTTGTTCGGCTGTGTAGAGGGTGAGAAGTTGCCCACAACTTTCTTTAAATACTTCAGGAAAAAACAGAAGCCCACATACATGCAAAAACAATGAAATATCTAGATGACACAACCATTGTAGGCCTCATCTCCAGTAATGATGAAACCCAGTACACCACTGAGGTGGCCCAGATGGTGCGTAAGCAGTGACCTCATGCTCAACACAGCTTAAACCCAGAGACTCATTGTTGATTTCTGTTGCATGCCAGATCCAAAATCACCCATAAAAATAAATGGAGACCCCATCACCACAACTGACCTTCCCTTGGAACACATACCGGCAGTAACCTGAAGTGGAAAACTAACGCTGAACACGTCATTGCAAAAGTTCAACAGTGAATATACTTCCTGAGACAGCTTAAAAAAATTCTGGGTCAAGCAACAAGTTCTCGTTATGTTCTACTCAGCCATCACTGAGTCCATCATCACATCCTCTGTGTCAGTATGGCACAGCAGCATGGACAGTCAAACAAGGAAAAAACAACAATGGATTATTAATCTGTTGTTGATTTTGTAATTTTTTAGCCTTTTAGAGTCCATCAGGACTCTGAACTCCTCCCTCTAACCCCTCCTCACTGCTGACATGCATTATCATGATTGTCTGATGTTGTCCATTTATGTATTTGTGCGGCAGAGAATAACATACTGTACCGAAAACAAATTCCAGCAGCCTTGGTCATCAGGCTATTAAAAAACAATCTATCTGATCTTTCGGTTTTACTGACCAAAACATAAAAAATAAAAAAAGGAAAAGTCTTGTAGGAATTTATAATAACTGAACAAGCTTCTTGTTTGTTGCCAGTAGAATTGTTGTGTTTGTGACATTAACTGAATTAGTGCTGCCCCCGAATGAGAATTTTCCTAGTTGACCAATAGTCATCATTTAGGGCCATAAGTCAACTAGTTGTATTATATTATTAATTTAATTATTAGATTATATATTTTGGGTGGGGCAACACAATGGTTTGAGTTGAAGGTGTGAGAAAGAATAGTATCAGTAACATTGTTAACACTGTGCTACATTACAGAGAAATACAAAACCGCACTAATGACCCTTAATTAATATAGGCCTATATTTTATCTACAAGTGCATGTCACACACTGAGCGAGCCGCCTGTTAATGACGCTGTCGGCAAAGCACTAATGATTGTGCTAAGTGGCTAATGGGCATGTAGCTACTGACATGTTTCAGATGATATGTCATGTTTGTAGTCGACCAATGAAGATGAGTTTACATATCACCTTGGGTTCGTCCTTCACCTTCTCAAAATGACCCCACACTTTGGATTTCCTGCCCGACATGTTATTAACTAGTCTGTGGAATAACTGCAGGTACCAGCCTTGAAAATTAGGGGCCGTACACACACGTCTTTAACTGCTTGGAAATCGCAAGGTCGAACACTGGGTGCTACTCTTGTGCTTTTTTCGGTTAGTTGCGTCTGAGCTTGCTAAGCAACCTCAACAAGCATCGTAGAGCCTATTTACCTGAAATCCTGAGTGCAGAGCTGATCCTTCTTCCAGGTGCTGTTTATAAGTGTGTAGGCCTATCGTAGTGGGACAGATGTAAAGCTCTGGGTAGCCCTGCACTACAACTTTTCCGTATTTATCAGACTGAATATACACAAAGGAGGGGAAGATATCTGTCAGCTCTGATTGGTTTGTAATGTGACTCCTGTCTGACTGCTGAGCGTGGCCTCTTCCTGTGTCTGTCCTTTCAAATTAAATTCCTACGTGGTCCAGTCATAAGGTTTTGATTTATTTTGACAAGGTGCAGCTCCTAATAGAGGTTCACGTTTGTTTTTGTTTGTTTGTTTGCTTTTTTCTGCAACTAAGCCACCAATATCATCTTGCCGACTAATGACGTTTCTGGTCGACTATTAGGGGGCAGCCCTAAACTGAATACACCAGGGCATAAAAGTAGCTACACAGTGGTTTTATGGACTGTTTTTAAGATGTGATTGTGATAAGACGTGCTTGTTTTACAGAGCATGTTTCAGCAGCATCCTCTACAGTTTGGAGTGATGGTCAGGGAAATCCTCACGAAGGAGAGGGTTCTGCTCGGCACGGTAAGACCTTTTAACAAAGACTGTCTGTGTTTAGTTTATCTGCAGCCCTCACCCTAACAAGCTGTATGATCATTGTGAAGGGCCCAGTGAGGCTTGATCTCAGAGTGTATAATAGAAATGATGACAGAAAGTACAAGTTGGTGCCATTATGAATACATAGACAAACAGGAAAGGGCATAATACTACATACTACTTTGCAAACAATAGCCTTACAAAGGACTGTAACAGGGGTTTTGCATTATAAATGGTACACCTGTAGATATGCAGACATTTTTCAAGGGAGATGTTACAGGTGTAGATTGATTTCCTAACTTCTAGGCAGCCACTGGTTCTGGTGCATTTCAGTGGTCCATAAAAGTAAACTTTCTGAGTCTTGAAACTTGTCTGAGAAAGTTGTAACTTTTTAAGTAATATTATACGTCCTATTTACATATGACTATAAAGCAATGAATCTCCATCTGTCTGCTTGCCCCTATTTTGAGAATGAATGCTTTAGAAGTTGAATGCTTCCTCGAGCGGTTCTCAACAAAGCTATAAAACATAGTAACTCACTGCTGCCTGTGTGCACACAAACAGAGGGCGGTAGAGAAGCTATGCTGCTGTCAGAGGAGCCGCTGACTGAGTTCACTTTGAGCAGCAAGTTTTCTCAGCCTATAAAGGAACACTTTATCCTTCAGTTCATCACAAACATTTAAAATCAACACATGTAGAGATTCATGGTTTTCACTGGACAGGAAGAGGATGAAAAACTGTAATCTGGAAAGTAACTAAAGCAGTTAGATAAATGTAGTGGAGTAAAAAGTACAATATTTACCTCTGAGATTTAGTGGAGCAGAAGTGTAATGTAGCAGAAAATGGAAATACTCAAGAAAAATTTGTATTGCAGTACATTTCTTGAGTAGATTTACTTTACTTAACCTCTGTGGCAACTTGAGGGGTTTAAACATGCACTGCACTCCAAATTATGGGAACTGTAGTTTCAAAACTGAGAGTGTCATTATCCTCCAAAATGCAGTGAGACAAAGAATAATAGGAGGAGTTACAAAATTTAGTCTGAGGGGGCGGTCCCAAAGTGTCAGACTTTAAAAAGCACTGATGGCATGACTTGTGTTTCATTATTCTTTTTAAACATTGCATTACGTAAACCATTTTTTCTGGCAGCGTGGCCTCATGTCAGGTATTTGAAAGTGTAAGTTGTTGTTGTTGCTGTTCTATGTCTGTAGCCCGCTCAGATGCCGAACCCTCCACAGTACCAGCAGTACCCTAATAGAGAGACCTCATTCCCCAACATGCAGGATGTAGACTGCCTGGTTCTGAAGGTGCTGGAGGTCCAGGATATCCGACAAAAGATGCACCAACTGCAAGAGGAGCTCAACTGGGAGAGACAGAACTATGAGGGTTTACAAGGTGAGAGACACTAACACGAGGCAGGCTGAACAGAGCTCCTTTCAAAGTAACGCCCTGATTCATGTTTGTATGTCTAAAGTACAATAAACAGACACACCTTAGTTCTAAGTGGCAATAAGATCCGGTGCAGGAACTGAAGCTCACGTAGGTACCATTACTCACAGAAACTGAAATGGAGTGAGGATATGTCAGTTCCTCTTTTCCCAAGATTGATTCATGGTTTTATGTTCAGTTTAGTTTAATGATTTTTCACCATTTTTTTTAACATGTTACTGATAATCAAGACTATACTCAGCTGATTAATTAGTTGTGAAAATACTTGTTCGTTGCAGCCCTACTCAGTCTTATTCGTATTGACTTCAGAATTAAATTCAGATGGAAATTTAGGAAGGAAATTTAGTGACATCCAGCTTTAAATGTCAGGAAGTCAGTATCAAGATGGCCAGTGCTGCTGAGATCAGTCAACAGATAGAGCTCTGAGTCACTGGTGGTGACATTATGTCTCTGAATGGCCTGACAAAGAGGTTATGTGTAAATATAATGTAAACAGTTGTGGGCCATGAATGGATCCCTGAGGCACCCCTCAGGTCATCACTGCCCCTGGCTGTGTGTGTGTGAAGAGTGGCCATTGTTCTGAGAAGACAACACTAAGTGAGTAATTTCGGTCATCCATTTGACAGGATGTGGATTTTTTACATTAGGGAACAGTGACAGTGACAATCCCATGGACATAAAGACCTCTTTGGAAATGCAGACATGAAACAAAACCCACACATCCTGTTAAATGAATGACTCAAATGACTCACCTTCGGTTTTGCCGTCTTTTTGGAACAGTGACCATTATTTCCCATTCAGGCGTTTAGACAAGTTGGTCTGGTTGTTAGTTTGTGTTTGTTTGGTAGCACCATATGACATTAATATTTGTTTGCACAGGGCCGATCCAACAGAACGGACTGGATGCAGCAAAGTCAGAAATCCAGAAACTCCAGAATCACATCCAGCAACTGGAATATAATGTGAAGGCAATGGCCACGGTAGGACTGGCAATATATTGATATTATATCGATATCTTGATGTGAGACTAAATATTGTCATAGATTTTGGATATAGTAAGATCTGTAGTTTTGTGTTTTCCTGGTTTTAAAGGCTGCATTGTAGTACAGTGAAGTTATTTTCTGATCTTAGCAGACTGTTCTAGCTGTTCTATTATTTGCCTTTACCCACATAGTCTTTATATCTATGAGGGGTGTGAATCACAAGTTTCATCACAAAACAATATTATATTAATTCTTTGGATGAGGTTACAATATTCACTCATATCTTAAACCTGCCTTGATATGGTTTTTATTTGATACGATTAATATGAGATGACTCATTGTCTTTCTTTTTTTGGTCTGTTTGCCACAGTATGCCTGGCGCTAGGCTGCTAGCACTGATTGACTGTTTAGAAAGGAGGTGCTTGGATGGAAATAGTGACACAGACATGGCCTGAGAATTTTTAAAATAAAGGTGTATCCCCAATTTGCATTGTTGATGTTGGATCATTGATCACTGAATCAATGTATCGATCCAGACAGATGTATCATTACATCCCTAATATCCACATTACTGACGATTATATATCAAAAATCTCATTGTGTAAATATTTTCTAAAAACACCAATAATCAACCCCACAAGGTCGTCACAATATCGTTGGCAGGGTTTTTTCTCAAAACTATAGTGATATATGAGCTGCGAGTACCATCATTACTGGCACCTTAGAGCAGTGGCTCTCAAATGGTGTGCCACAGCAGGCGCACTGGTGTGCTGTGATGCAAATTCAGGTGTGCTGTGGGATTTTGTGATAACAACTGGCTGTATCAGTTTGTTGTGAGCACCCATTTACTATAAAGAGACAAACTACCTAAAACAATCTGATTGAATTTAATTTAAAAAATCCTCACGAGAAGCTATTTGACTCTGTTCGTGCAAGGGAATTATAAGTGTGCGACACATCACATTATCTTACATTATCTTACATTATTTCCTGTGTAAATGTGTGTGTTATTGGTCCTTTGGTGTAATTTTAAAAAACTTAAAATTGATTTTTAAATCATGTTGTAAATAAATATTTCATCAGTAATAGTTGGTTGTCAACTGATATTTGATATTAGTAAATAAAAACAAACATTTATGTCATGATAAGAGTTACAATACATGTTACAAAGGCTGTTGTGGTGTGCCTTGAGATTTTGGCTTGCTCTTTGGTGTGCCTTGGGCGCAAAAAGTTTGAAAACTACTGCCTTAGAGGGATATCAGTTTAGTAGACGATCATTAAATATGTCTCTTGGCTAATTTATGGATGAATAGTGTTTATTATTTTGTATGTATGGAGGTGTGTGATATTTCTGTGTTTGTGTATGTTGTTTATTGACATGCATGTTTGCCTATGTGTGTCAGTGTAATGTGTTTTGGATCTTGGTTGTTGCAGAAGCGCTTCCAGCTGCTGAAGGAGTCTGTGGACTGTCTGGACCAGTGTCAGACCCGTCTGCTCAGCAGGCTGAAGGCGTGGAGGTGGGAGCAGCACAAGGCTGCCATCGGACACCCCTTTGACGACAACCTTAACCCCATGCAGACCTGGTGAGGCCCACCCTGCTCCACTTGTTCCCTTTTGTATTGACTGCGTTTTTGTTGTATTTCTGTTCATCAGCCTTTTTATGGGAGTCCGTGGCTATGAGGCTGGAGGGATTCAGCAACCAGCCTGATAATTCTTTATTCTTTATTTAGTCAAGCTTTTAAATATAGTACTCAAGTTATTTTCTTTGGTAAACACGTCATGTTGTATGAAATGATGAATCATCACATAAACATTCACGTTCCACTGGCTGTTGAGTTTTCGCTTTCATTCTTTCTCCCTCACTACATTTATGTACCTCCTCTCTATATGTATTTTCCCTATTTGTGTTTTTTCTTTCCATTTTCATTCTTGCTCCCTAACTGTCTGTATGTATTTCCTCTTTTAGGTGTGAGCAGCTGCTTGGCGTGAACGGAAAGCTGAGACAGGAATTGATGCTGATAGGGGAGCCGTTTCCAGAGCTCCAGGAAAGGCTGGGGCAACTTCTGCAAGTTCTGATTCAAAGGTAGCACAGTCATGTTGTTTTCTTTGCTACATACCTACATTTCCTTTAAAATTGGAGAACTGCCAAAGAACATAAATGTATTTACCTCAAACTTCTTCTGCTCCTTCACTCATAAATAGCAGCATAAATGACATACTTCCATACATCTTTGAAAACAGGAAGCGTTTTTCCTCACTAATGTAACCGATGTTTCCTCCAGCTCTCTTGTGGTGGACAAGCAGCCCCCTCAGGTCATTAAAACTCAGTCAAAGTTCTCAACAACAGTGCGATATCTGCTGGGGGAGAAAGTTGCTCCCGGGAAACCTGTGGTGCTGAAGGCGCAAATCATTAATGAACTGCAGGCCAGGAACCTGGGCAGTGTACCTGGGTGAGTCATACACACAGCACAACAGGGAGGGCTGCACGCTGTCAGGAGGGAGGAGAGCCATAGAGCACATTGCTAATTGGTTTTCATGGTATTCAGTACTTTTTTCCCCTCCAGTTCCCTTTATAGAAAGAAAGTGTTGTTGCATTTTTTTCTGGTTATTATTTTGGTTACAGTTAAAGGAATACTTCACTCCCTGAATTATCATTTGTATTTCAATTGCTCACCCTGTGTTACATTGAATTTGTGACGTTAACTTTGTTTTTATCACATGCCTCCATGGTGAACAAAGAATCCAAAAACTGAAAATTCTTGATGAATTGAAGTCATAGGGGTCCACATTTAAAAACAGCAGAACAAAATCAAAACATCCATTAACAAACTCTCATACACCAGGTGCCATATAATCCAAGACTCATTGTTCCATGCTTTCCAAACACATACAACCGTAATGTGTCGCACATGGATGAGTAGTGCACTTGGAGAACTTAATAGAGTGCACAAGCAGAATAACTAGAACCTTAAATAACTAGATAATGTGAAAGCTTTGAGGTATAAATTTGATTTGGTTATTGTGAATTAAACCATTAGCTAGATGCAATCTGTCTCCATTATCATAAAATATGGTTTAATGTAGTAGTATATTTTTTGATGTGCAATGACCTAAAAATGTGCAATATAGAAATAAGAGATCCTACTTGGTTTTGCTCTTCTGAAGGTAATATAGTAAAGTGGCTTTTTAATTTGTAGGTTTTTGTTTAAGATTTATAGTGAAAAAAGCCACCGCTCATCCGTAGGCAAAACACTTAAAGAGGTGCTTGAGCTGAACTTAGAGCCTTAAAAAACAACAAAACAGCAGCCGCACACTCAAACACTGTGCATATATCAGTGATATATGCATATATGCACAGTGTTTGAGTGTGCGGCTGCTGTTTTGTTGTTGTTTAAGATTTATAGAAAGAACAATGGTGGCTAAGACTCGGTTTGACCCCTTTTTTTTAAATTACAGAACATTTTTGTTATGTATTCGTGAAATTGTGATACTGTACCTCATGCACGACTGACTTTGTTGTTATTTATTGCTATTATTTTATTGTCTTATAAGCCCAAAATGTTGAATAAATCAAATCAAACAATAATGTTTACCAGGATAACCAAGAAAGGCAATCCAGGTGCTCCAAAATATGAGAGAAAAATATCAAATAGGAATTAGTAAAAAGCCTTATTTTAGGATAAAAAGAAAAAAAATATAATAGTAATAATAAAAAAAATAAATCAGCAACTAAAGTACATGCATTTAAATATTTCCAGATATTTATTGATATTGATATTTTGATTTTAGCTGTCGATGTTTTTATATTTTGGAGTACCTGGTTCGCCTGTTCTGTTTATCCTGTTTTCTTCTCCTGTTTTCGGAGAGCACCCAACACATTGTTGATCTATGGTTTAGTTTACAGCACAACCAGTCATATTTTTTTTTCTAATAAAATTTCACACTTTGAAATGGGTTCAATTTACGTTCTTACTGTACACCACTTATGTGAGAGCAAAACTGACATTGAAACTCTCTGTTTTGCCATTGCAGCGATAATGTCGGGGAACTGATCAACAATACAGCCATCCTAGAACACAACACAGCCAGCAAGAGCACATGTGCCACCTTCAGGAACATGGTGGGTAGCACTCCAGATTTATCATACCAGATTTTTTTTTTTTGAAGTCTTGTTAACCAATTTTATGTTGGGTTTAACAGTCCATCAAGAAGATCAAGAGAGCGGACAGAAAGGGATCAGAGTCTGTGACAGAGGAGAAGTTTGCTCTCCTGTTCTCGACAGAGATCACCATCACAGGGTGCGACACACCCTACCGGATACAGGTTTGGGCCCTGTCCATTGTTCTTTAAGTGTTTTTTACTTCCTGTTTTAAGGAAAGGTGTGAATTTTGCATTTATGGTGATGTCTTTTTCCTTTGTCACATTGCTGTGAAGTTTGATGATACCTTTGATGTTCTGGTAAATCATTCAACAGCCATTTGTGTAGAATTCAGGGGGGGCTCAGAACATGTGCATTTTTTTTCTCCCCCCATAAAATATGAATTAACCAATTTTGACAAAATTAAAGACATTACACCATAAACAAGCTTTATCAGATGACTACAGCAGTGATACACTGAGCTGACGTACACCGACACACAACTCAAAACTATGTCATTGATTGTAGATGATCTCGCTGCCGGTGGTCGTCATTGTCCATGGTAGTCAAGACAACAACGCTCTGGCCACCATCATATGGGACTGCGCTTTCTCTGAACCAGTAAGTGTCACATTGTCTGTCTGTGCTTTTGTTAAATGCAACTTTATTTTAGTCAGCCGATTCATGTGGAATAGATAACTTTGAATGTAGATTAAGTGAAGCATTAATGTTTGGTGGCGAGGCTGTGTCTTCATCACTTGTTCTTTGGAAGAATTGCCTCCATTATTTTAAATTAATTTGGACTAGAAGGGCACTCCAAGAGGCCAAATGCCCTGTCTTGCAATGTTGAAGGTTCAATATACGACATTCAGTACATTAAGGAAGTATTTTTTATAAAACTAGGCTGTCTATGCTGTAGAAAGATGCAAATACTTATGAAATTGGTGCCACATGACCACAGAAAAACAGAGGAAAGGGGCTGTGGCATTTGCTGTTGTTCAAGAGTTCGATAGGAACTACCAGAATACAGGACCAATAAATAATGTGAATTGCTTGTCCAAAAACAATATGGTGGCCGGCTGGTAAGAAAAGCCCCGTTTCCACCAAACACTTTCAGTATGGTACCTTTGGAATCAAAAGTAACCCTTGAGATATGGTACCTAGACCCGAGTGTTTCCACTGCAGACAGTACCTTTAAATGTGGGCGGGGTTGTTGTCACTCACTTTAGAAATAGCGGGTTTGTGCATTCAGTCCTTCTAAGGCAAGCTCAGGGGTTTAGTGTTGCTAGAGCCCACAGGAACAATGCTCTGCAACGCTTTCTTTTTCTCCAAGTGATGATTTTGATAAAAGCATTTTACATAATCTGGTTGAAATTAAAATATATTTTTAACAGTAGTAGATCCACTCATTACTAAAAGTTTATGTCATCCAAGAGAGAGCATAAAAACTAAAGTAATGGTCAAAGTTGTCACGGTGAAATTTAAGGTGATGCTGATGGCTTCACGTTGTCACCTCATGCATTGAGTAACATTACAAGTAAACATTCCACCTTACAGGTCGCCGGCAGTCGGCCCAGTGATTTAAGTTATTTTTTTCTCCGTCTCCAGCTGCTGCAAATGGCAGCAAAACATCCTTTCATTTTATAGTTACAGTTTGCTAATAAAACTCTCCACAGTATGAACAGGCACAGTGACCATCTATTGACCAATCAACAGACTGCAGTGTTTTTAGCTCCACCTTTTAGCACCAGATCTGTGTGCTAGGTACCCCAACAGAGGGGGGACCATGAATGGGGACCATTAGGAACGATTCCATTGGTACCATCCACAAAAAAAAAAAAAAAAAAGTTTCTGAAGACATTTGAGGTGAGAAATAGGAAACGCAGTAACAGACTCTCGGTTCATATTTGATCAGCACTGCTTGGTTTTAACACTCAGTTTTTACAATACAGGAAACAGTATGACACCCACTTTGTGTCCTCAAATGATTATATTATAGCTAAACAGGTCACTACAATGTGTTTCTGAGGACATTTAGGCGAGAAAGAGGCAACACAGAAACAGAATTTTAGTTGATATTAAATCAGTACTGTACAGTTTAGTCTGAGTTTGAGAAAGAGAAAGAGAAATACAAACAATCTGTAGTTCGAGCAACAGCCTTAGAGCCAGCTAAAATCCAGTGGATTATGCTTTTTGCTTGATATGAGCAGATCTGGGAGCTGGTAAGATGGAAAGAGGTTTACCACAGTTCATTCACACATACTACCCACATTATTGCGATACAAAGCTGAAAAAATTATCCCTTTAAGGTCTAGCAACAATCTAACAGCACCATAAATTACATTTATCCATTATAGAAAGTTGATTTAATTAAAAGACAAAAGACTTACTCGTTTAATTGGATGAATCACTTTATTTAAATTAAGAATTTTGTTGACATTTTCATAGGGTGATGACATCACAGAATATGACAACAGACATTTGAGGCTTCAATCAAAAACCTCAATAGTACGGAGCCCCTAAAGTCCCCAAAAAAGAAAAAAAAACCTATCTCGTGCGCACGAGATAAGCTAACTCGATTTAGCTTATCTCATGCGCACGAGATAAGCTAACTCGATTTAGCTTATCTCATGCGCACGAGATAAGCTAAATCGTGCGCACGAGATACTAAAATGTGCGCTTGACATACAATTATTTCCCACGCTGAAAGCCAGTCAGTACCATGGCTGTGTACTATTTATAGAGGAGGTTACGTTACAGCGCAGCCAGGCAGCATTGGCTCTCTGCCAAGTTTTCCAGCGCATCCGCTTGAATATCAAACTGTATTTTGTGAATACAAACTATATGCTGATGTTGTAAATAGTACAGGCTATAAACAGTAAGCAACATCTAAAATGATCCTCACTAATAACGAATAATGAATTATAATGTAGTCTAATAAATCTATACAGTGCGACCACTAGATGACTGCCGGCTGCTGTCCAGTCCAGTACACAAGACACACTGGTCTCTGTGAGCTCGTACATCATCTCCAGGTAGAACAATTACTCTAAAACACTTGTGGATATTTTAGTCTTATATCCATGGACGTCGGAACTATTTTCTGAGGGGGGGGGGGGGGCACGCACACTTATCAGAGATTAAGGATTTGATTTGAAGTTATTTTATATTATTACACAGCTCTATTAAATGCTGTATTCTGATTGGTCAGTCACGGCATTCAGAGGTCTGATATTATTCTGATTGGTCAGTCACGGCATTCAGAGGTCTGATATTACTGTGTAATGACTGTGAGTCATGAGTCAGTGAGTGACCTGTCTGAGCTTTCAGCGTGGGAAGTAATTGTATGTTGAGCGCACGTTTTAGTATCTCGTGCACTCGATTTAGCTTATCTCGTGTGCTCGAGTTAGTATCTCGTGCGCACGAGATAGTTTTTTTTTTTCTTTTTTGGGGACTTTAGGGGCTCCGTACAATAGAAGCTTTGAATGTAAAAAAAAAGAAAAAAAAAAGACATTTGGTATAGTCCAAAAACCGAACAAAACATTCTTGTTTATCACACAGAGTATTGTATGCAGCTTTACCACTTCCATGTCGAGTTGGAAACGAGCCACAGACTTACAGTAATGTGCTCTTTGGGACTAGACAGGCTTCCTGTTTGTTGCTTTGTTGACTGGAAATAGTCTGATGTGGTCTGTAAGAAATACATTGATTTTTTTCGAAGCGCCTAACCACTCAAACAAAATGGACATTGTCTACACACTTGTGCTGCATTTGTATTTGCACTTCCTTTTTTTCTCCTCTCAGCTTTAGTTTCTTTCACTCTTCCCCTGACATCACTGTAGATCCATATCAGTGTTGTTGCCCTGTCAACCTCTTTGTCGTTGTCATCAGGACAGAGTGCCGTTCATGGTGCCGGAGCGTGTGCCCTGGAGGATGATGTACAGCACTCTTAACAGTAAATTCACCTCTGAGGTCCAGACACACCACAATCTGGACCAGTACAACCAGCACTTCTTGGCCCAGAAGATATTCGACAAGCCTGACTTTGCCGACGACTTCAGCAACATGATGGTTTCCTGGGCCCAGTTTAATAAGGTACACACAGGTCCTCTCACAGAGGCGTACCCAGGCTGACACACACTTAAATCTCACACAGCCTCTCAATCTTACAGGAGGTTCTCCCGGGTCGACCGTTTACTTTCTGGCAGTGGTTTGAAGGAGTGATGGAGCTGACCAAGAAGCACCTGAAGACCTACTGGAGCGAAGGGTGAGGAGACTCCCCTGCTATTTTCACTTTTAAATCTTATCACCCTGCTACAGTCTGTAATATTACCACATGGTTGCAATGTTTTCTTCCACTAGGCTGATATTTGGTTTCATTGGGAAGCAGCATCTCCACCTGATTCTAAAAGACAGGCCCAATGGGACGTTCTTGCTTCGCTTTAGTGACTCTGAGATCGGCGGCATCACCATTGCATATGTGTCCGCTACTGAGAGTAAGTGTTAGTGTGGCCACAGACTTTTTTGTCTCCTCCCTCAATTTCTTCAGTTTCCTGTTTGGACTGTGATGATGCAGGTGACATGGTGTGAGGGATGATACATGGTGACGAGGGAAATCGTACATACATCTTTTATATCTGTTATTTTTATGTGAGAGAATTTCAAGATTGTATTTTATTTCACCATTCTTTAACACCCTTCCCCATTTTGTAGGGGGTTCTTCTGAATTAAAACAAGTCAACTTTTTTTTTTTTTTTTTACATTTTTCAAACTTTTTTTAAACATTTTTTACAACTTTTTTTATGGCAGAAAATACGACACCTTTTAATGATTTTTATGTCATACTGTACTATATTATTAAACAGTTTACATACATACAATGCTGTTACATTTTGACTCTTTTATGACATACTACATTTTTAATGTCATTTTAATGGCATACTAGACAATGATGTGTCATAAAAGATTTAATATGGAGCCAGAGTAACATATTTGACACAGACATATGACATATGTCATGAAAATGTTCATTAAAAAGTCATTGTATAGTAGGCCATAAAGCAATAAATATGAAAATCATAGTAAAGTATATTATAATAAAATTATAGAATGTAATTAAAAATGTTCATTAAAAGGTCATAGTACAGTATGTCATAAAAATATTCACTAAAAAAGTCATAATATAATATGTCATAAAAAAATTGTAAAAAGTATTTATAAAATTAATATGTCATAAAAATTAATATTAAAAAGTCATAGTATAGTATGTTGTAAAAAAATTAATAAAAGTCAGTATAGTATGTCGTTTAAAAAATCATAAAAAGTCATAGTATAGTATGTCATAAAAAAGTTCATGAAAAAGTCATAGTATAGTATGTCAATAAAAATTCATAAAAATTCAAACTATAGTATGTGGTTAAAAAAATTCATAAAAAGTCATAGTATAGTATGTCTTAAAATAAAAAAATCATAAAAAGTCAGTACAGTATGTCGTTAAAAAATTCATAAAAAATCATAGTATAGTATGTCAGTAAGAAATTCATAAAAAAGTCATAGTTTAGTATGTCATAAAAAACGCGTAAAATAGTCATAGTATAGTGTGCCAGTAAGAAATTCATTAAAAGTCATAGAATAGTATGTCGTTAAAAAAAAATCATAAAGAAGTCATAGTATTGTATGTCATTAAATTTTTTTTATAAAAGTCATAGTATAGTATGTCGTTAAAAAATCATAAAATGTCATAGTATTGTATGTCATTAAATTTTTTTTATAAAAGGCATAGTATAGTATGTCGTCAAAAAAAATTCATGAAAAGTCATAAAAATATTAATATGTCATACAAATGGTCATTAAACAGTCATAGTATAGCACGGAATAAAAACATTCATAAAAAGTTATGGTATAGTATGTCATAAAAAACATTATAAAAAGTCATAAAAATTATGTCATACAAATGTTCATTAAAAAGTCATAACATAGTATGTCATTAAAAACACATAAATAAGCATAGTATAGTATTTCACACACACATATGCACTGACACATTAAACTTATTTTTCCACCAGATGGGGGACAGAAGATCCAGAACATCCAACCCTTCACCAAGAGAGATCTTGAGATCCGTAGCCTTGGTGACCGCATCCGAGACATCAGCCACATAACGTGCCTGTATCCTGACTTTCCGAAACATGAAGTTTTCAAAAAATTCTACACAGGTATTTTTCTTCATGCACCAAGTCAAATGTATGTTTTTAGGCTGAAGTGAAAATGGACAACTAACAAGTTCTGTTTTTACTACTGTGGTTTTAAACAGAGCCTCTACGTGTTGATGGTTATATCCCTGCGACTCTCCATACTAAAGTCGGCACGTAAGTGACCTTGTTTTATTTCCCCCACAAATAAACCATGCCATTTGATTTACTTAAAGTAAAATAATTTTAAGGGATCATGTTTGTGTGTGTGCAGGGAAGCTGGCTCAGCAACACCCCCGGCTGCCGCTGAAAACCCTCGCAGCTTCAACGTGTAAGTGTCACATCTACACATTTCTCTCCTTCACTTTATTTCCATACCACCAACTCACTTCCTGTCATTCATACTCCCTGGTGCTGTGTCTTACCACCTCAAGTGAGTTTCTTCAACTTTGGCACAAATGATTAGATTGGACTCGATTAGACTGATTAGATTTTGATGGTCATTGGTCAAACATCAAGGTCGCTGTGACCTTGTCTGTCTCATACTCTTTCACGCAATATTTCAAGAACACCATGAGGGAATTTCCTCAAATTTGGCACAAACGTTCACTTGGACTCGAAGATGAACAGATTCGATTTTGGTGGTCAGGGGTCAAAGGTCAAGGTCACTGCAACCTTGCATCCATCTAATTCTCATGAATGCATCATCTCAAGAACATCTCTGGGGAATTTTTTCAAATTTGGCACAAACGTTCACCTACACTCAACAATGAACTGATTAGATTTATGTGGTCATAGGTCAAAGGTTGAAGTCTATGTGACCTCGTCTGTCTCATTCTTGTGAACCTTAATGGAATTTCTTTAATTTTGACACAAACGTCCACTTGAAATGAAGAATAAACTGATTTGACTTTTGTGGTCAAAGGTTAAGATCACTATGACCTCACAAAATATGTGTTTGGCCATAACTCAATAATCCATATGCTAATAATGACAAAACTTCACACAAATGTCTAATAGGATAAAATAATGAAGTCATGACATTTTATTTCCAAAAGGTCAAAGGTCAACTCCACTGTGCCATCATAATAGTCTGCATAAAACACTTTTCTGGCCATTATTCAACGTCATAACTCAGGAACAGAAGGGGAGATATATGGTGACACTAATCTTGAAACTGTGCTGATGGTATAGTAGATCTTTCATGCTACTGGGGGGAAGATGTGTGTGAAGCATCCATGTTTTCATAGACATGGATGCAAACTGTAGGAGAAACTTGACAGGTGCGTGGAGGCATACAACCACAGGGCAGTAGTTCTAGTTAGTTATCAGTCTACAAAGGTGATGTTGCAAGACTTGGTGGTACACTTGCGCTTCTTTGTTCCATCGTCACTTCATTGGCTTGGACTTTGTTCGTACGTCACATTGTACACTTACCTCACATTTTACATGCAACATCATCCTCCATGAAGTCTGACGAAAGAGAAAACGGCTGAACAAATGAAAGGTAACTCTTCTTAACACCAGCACAGCAAATTTAATGTGCTTATGTATGGCTGCTGAAAAACAACAGTCTGAGGACATGGGATGCATATTAGCGTTAATATTTCAGCCATTTTGAAATAATGCCACAGTGATTTCTTGACTTTTAAAAGTCATGAGCAAAAAGTTCGGCCTTTAATTTGTAATTTGACCAGTGTCAGCTCCTTATTGATTGATTATTGAATTTATTTGATGGATAAAAACACAGATAACACTGCACTGCAGTTGTTGAACATGTTACAAATCACAGAGGATGTAAACACAATAAAGCCCATTGTTAAGCCCATTGTGGTCCTCTAGTAAACACTTAACACACCAACAAGAGAGAACAACACATCACCATGACAACAAGTGCAGACAATACAATCAACACGTAACCACATGGTACTTTTTAATCAATCAATCAATCAATCAATCAATCAATCAATCAATCAATTTTATTTATAAAGCCCAATATCACAAATCACAATTTGCCTCACAGAGCTTTACAGCATACGACATCCCTCTGTCCTTTGGACCCTCACAGCGGATAAGGAAAAACTCCCCCAAAAGAACCTTTAACAGGGAAAAAAATGCCTCAGGAAGAGCAACTGAGGAGGGATCCCCCTAAACATGTCTTTAAAGATATACTATGCAGGATATTCCTAAATAAACAATGCATAGACTCTTACAGAAGTATACCCATTCAGCCATCACTGAACGCCAAACAAGAGTGAATCTGGGGTTTGCTTTTGCTTTTAGTTTCGCTGGCGAGCGTGTTTATAAACAGTAACTGACAATTCCGGCAAGGTATACCTTTAAGGTCACGTGAAATAAACTCTGTGAAATACTCTGTTTCAGATTTGTGGACAGATTTACTGCTGCTTCTTCCAGCAAAACATGCCAACTTTAGTTTAGTTATTCATGAATCTTAAGGTTTGTGTTGATAGGGCTGTCGTTGTTTCTTCCAGGAATCAGTTCCAGCAGCCCTTCAGTCCACAGGAGTCTATCAGTCAAGACATAATGGATACTGCACCTAACTCTGTGGAGTTCAGTCCAAGCCCTCCTGTTGGCTTCCCGGTACACATGTAGGTTTTCATTTTCTAGGCATCTCAATATTGTTTGATTTTTCCCAAAAATAGTTTGACACGGTGTTGAGAGGTCACAATGTGTATGTGTCTGTCTTCCAGGCCCGCAGCTAGCCCGCATATGGATCTAGACTTAGACACTTTTCTCCAGACTCTGGAGAAGAACAGTGTCTAAACTCCAGGAGGCAGACAATGGATAGAGACCAGAGCCACAGTCATCTGTCTTACCGTCATATTAAAAACCACCGCCTTGGTTTGTGCAGACTTTCTCCCTACACTTCCGTCATCCATCTACAGATTCATCTACTTTTGAGTGACAACAAATGTGATTTCTCTGGGACTCAAGATGTTGAGCTGGTTCTACGTGAGAGCAGGAACTCATTTTTAGGACGTCAAACTGAGAACAAACGAAAAGAACGAAAAGTGCTGTCATGGCAGTGCGTCGGCCATCCTTGTTGTGCACCTTTTTGTCGAACACCTCTTCTGTCTCTCACTTGGTGGTAGGTTTGTTGATGTTGTTGATCGCCACAGTCGGCTACCAGAGATTGTTTTTTGCATTTTTTATTTTTATTTTTTAACGTGACAAGGCAAGTGTATTTGCATTTCCCTTTTGTATATAACCCTTCCCTCTGATGGCGAAGCCTCAGCAATAGTATATCACACACCCAGTCTTACAGTTATGCACAATATGCATGGTAAAGACTTCATAGCCAATGTTTATAAGACTCAAATGTAAGGAACAATAAGCTTTTCCATCACTGTTGACTGTGAAACTACACCACATTGATACATTGATGGACACAGCAGAAGTGTTGATGATAGTGGTGGTGGTGGTGGTGGTGGTGGTAAGGGGTCTTTATATATCTGCCTACCTAAAGACGCCATTGTTTGTATTTTCTGTTACATGTGTATATTTTTAAAGCTGTCATTTATTAATCTCAACCAGTCATTTTGGCCCTTTTCTTCTGAGTATGCATCAAGTCCCTAATGCAGAAAATGCTCACCGTCTGTCTTCAGTCTTATAGAGTGATACAACTCATAAATGCAGTGAAAGTAAATGATCAACAGTATATTTCCATACCTATATTTCTATGTAGATTTTCAAAATTAGATGTTATGTTATGTTACTACATTCATGTAATTTTGTTTTGAGTCTCACATAACATGTTAATGTGCCATTTAAATGTATTCTCGGTGTTACAGGCTAAAAACATATGGATATAGAGTAAAGTCATTAGTATAATTTTATTCTGACGAGGGGTTTTGGGTGCTCTAAATCTAATTTTGCTCTGATTTTAGCAGCTTTTATCTTCAGCTAAATGTAGAAATCTTCCTTATTAACCAACTTTTGGTTTAATGAGAAGCTTTGTACTCCCTACCATCACTGTCAATGCTGTGCATGTGATTACATATTGGTGTACTGGATGTACCATGCGGCATGTAATTTTACTGGATCATAACCTGTCATATCTTGCAGAGTGACTTTTGGATAAATCACCCTGAGGCTACTACAATCCGTATAATCTTTCAACCGTGGCGTCAAATAAAATCTCAGTTTTTCTCAAAATTTAAAAAATATTTTCGTGAATTTATTTACAAGGTATTAACTAGCCTATCTGTCTTAAGCCAACTTTGACTGATATCACAGATGTTTGTGTAGACATTTTAAAAGCTGCACACAGAGGAATATGTTCAACAAGCCACTGGGGACTAAATTGACTCTTTCACTGTCCCTGTGGTACTGCAGACATAACCTCATCTGACTTGCAAATGTTTATGGAAATGGTTACTGGGTTTAGTTCTCAGATGTGGCATGAGTATGTCATAAATCAGGGGAGTCAAAAATATGAACTGTGTGCCAGAACCCGTCCATCAAAGGGTCAAATCCGGCCCTCTGGATGACTTTGCACATCTAATTCTGATGTATTTGTAAAGGCTAAGATTTGTAAGGTTTCAGGAGGAAGTTAAACAGTAAGTAGCCACTTCATGTAAAATGTTGCGTCGTAGGCTTTTCCGCCCTGACCACAACACAGTTCTCTGGAAACGCAATGGATACCCTTTTGCAGTTAAATTTAAAGATACTGAACACTGTGTGAGTCAGCAGTTTCGGTACAGTACTGCCAAAACTTTCGATTTGTAAATGGTTTGTAAGGCAGGGGATAACTTAACCTCCTTCCTCAATAGCGTCCGCTGACGCCAGCATTCCTGCACATGAGTGGAAATGTATGGAAAAATGCACATTTAATGTCACTGAGTAGTAGACTTATGAAATGAGGAAAAACTGAGCCATATTGTTGAAATTGCACTTATTTTTCTGAAGACATCTCAGGCTGTTCACCATCTGTTTTATAAAGGGTTTAACATTTTCAGAAAGCACTTGGCCTTCTTTACACTACAAGAAAGGGGAAATATTTAGGTTTGAGGTTGAGATTGAGTTTAGTTCAAATTGGGCTGTATGTGGCTCTTGAACTCAAATGAGTTTGACACCCCTGTCATAAATGATAATTGTTGCAAACATCTAAGATTTGCTTTTTTGGCAAATGTAGTCTGTTTTGTGTGGGACCATCTATTTAAATCTCATATTTCTCTACAGTCTAAAAGAAAACAGACAAAGAAATGATTGGAAACATAAGAATTTTCGGATTTTTTTGACATATAAAAATAATAAATCAATGGCATTGCGATCGGGAAGGTATGCCTGGTACCAAAAAGGCTGTCCATTGAATGAAAGCATATTGGTGTATAACATAATCGGCATCACTTCCATAATCCATCAGCCAAAGAGGAGACATTGCATAACTAGCATATTATATTTCCTATCCATCCAGTTTCAACAATCATGAAATGATTTTTTAAAAAAAGAAAACTTTACACTGTACATCACAAAGCTTTTCCATTAGAACACAAATGCTAATTTTCAACATGTCACTAAAATGTAAATTCTACTCAACCACTGCCAGGGAAATCACACTGAAAAAAAAAGGTTATGTAGAGGAAGCAGAAAGAGAATCAGCTTACATGTCTGGTTCGGTAACTGCTTGTGTGAAATTTGTCAAAATGCTAACTTATCTCCGTGCCCTGTCCCCTTCCCTCCATCCCAGCAGCTTTAGATGTCCCCTCATTAGAGCAGAACAAGATGGCTGCCTCGTAAACAAAGGGAGGAGGTAGGGTGAATGAAGGAGGGATGGAAGAGAGAGGGGACACCGGGCAAATGTAGAGCTTCAACTTCAAAGTTCATTCTCTCTTGTGTAGGTTGTATGAAAATAAAGGTGTACATTTATCACCCTGTACAAACACACTAAAGATTTCAGTCGCCTCGCAGTGACCTTCTCTCTTCTCCCAAATATCGGAGAGGGGCTTGTCCAATAAAACTATCTCACTCCCAAAGAGCCGCCCAGCTCAGCATAGAAAAGAGAAGGCACCAGGTGTTTGCCAACACCAGCAACAAGCCACCACACCTCATGCACTCTTTCATTTTCTAACCTCGAGTTGATGTAACAAAGACCCTTCAGTCGTGTCAAACAACACAATTCAACTAAGGGAAAAAAAAAAAAAAAAAAAAAAATCTTGTTCCTCATGACAGCTTGTCAGGTTTGCTTTCTTTGTTTTTCCATGGCAGACACGCAAAAGTAAAAGCAAACCAACTATCACACACCTGTACATGAATCTGTGATAAGCGCTGCTCTAAAAGCAAAGCTCATGCCAGAAGTCATTTAAAATGTAACCCAACACAAACACTGTATAAGTTGTCTAAATGTGGTGCAGATTTCCCACTTATAAAGCAACAGATTTAGTGGCAATTAAACCATTTCAAGTGTAACTGTAACGTCATTGAAGACTGAGCTCAGAAAAGACCAGATGGTTTTGTGTTTTGTGTTTATTTTAATATAAATATGAATGTGTGTGTGCTTCACTAGCTGAGACACAAACTCTAAACTGAGTAAATTTGGCTTCAAGACTCGAAAGCAGAAGTTATTTTCATTAGATATAAAAAGGGGATCAATCTAAACATGGAATCTGTTGAACTTTTGCAGGATCAGTTAGGGCGTGGGAAAGGTTGCATCTTTCCCTAAAATATGCTTGTAAAATTAAAAAAAAAATCATGGTACAGACAAAATATTGTGGCAATGAAAAGTGAAAAATAAAAATGATCAATTAAAACAAGCACACACACGCATACACATGCACAGAGACATGCATGCACACCCACTCTCTGTCTCTCTCTCTCACTCACACTCACACACGCGCGCACACACACTCACACACACACACACACACACACACACACACACACACACACACACACACACACACACGTACAACTGAAAAAAAAAGAATGTGAGCCAAATAAATACTGGTAAAGTACAATACGTACATGTAATTTACCCAAAGTTCATTTAACATAACGAGACGAAGGGCGAGATCACACCGGATCAAAATGGAAAAGCATGCAGAAGTCCACTGCTCTACTGTAGCTTCACTCCTAGCAGACTATGAAATAGGGAGAAAAACAGAAAGAGAGAGAAACTGAAAGAAAGATAGCGAGAGAGGCCCCTGTCCTGAGCAGTTATAGCCACCTGGTCAGCTAGGAGTGACTGACTCCCCACACCACAGGGCACAGGGTGCTTCCTTCAGTGGCAAGTCTTCTTCTAACCCTCCATCTTTGTCCTGCAGTCCAAGGGGGAGGAGGAGGAGGAGTAGGAGGAGGAGAAGGAGGAAGAGGAGGAGGAAGGTTGGGTAGAGGTGAAATCAGGCCAGATGGTCGGGGCTGTGGATGCCCCTTCACTATAATTCAGTAGGTCCAGTTCTGGATGCAGAACGAGGATAACAAAGGTGTTTAGGGATCGTGTTAAGCGTGTGCGGAAGCAGGGAGGAGGTATGTGCTCAGAAATGCTGAGTGGGCTGAGGATGGACCGGGATCTGAGGGTGCAGATTGAGGGGTGAGGGATTGCGGGGGGGGGGTCAGAAAGCCAATCTTCTTCTCCAGGCTTATAGGGCCTGTGTCTTGAGCTCGATGGGCTCTCCCCTGCTCTCCTGCTGGCCCTCAGCCTCTGGAGGCCGGGTGCCCTTCAGTGTGGCGAGCCTCTCGGAGAGTCCGCGGACACGGGGGAACAGCATGAAGTCATACAGCAGAGCACCCATGGCGCCACCAATCATGGGTCCCACCCAGTACACCTGCCATTAGCAGAAAAAGAACAGAATGTGTCAGTGAGTTTGAAGATTCCACATTACTATGCAAAGTATAACAAGATTTACAGGTCGGATCATCTTACCCAGTGGTTGACAAAATTCCTGACCAGGACAGCAGGGGCGAAGGACCTGGCTGGGTTCATTCCTGCTCCAGTGTAGTACATCTAAGTCAAAGACAGAAAGCAGGTCAGGGGTAAGTAAATGTGCATGTGAGGTGACACAATGATTAGATTTTTATATGAACCCAGTGAGATGTTTGTTCTTACCCCAAGAAGATGCCCCATGAGCACAGAGAAGCCAATGGCCAGGGCGGCAGATCCCAGGCGTCCGTTGCGCCTCTCATCAGTCACAGCAAAGATGCAGACGACGAGCTGCAAGGTGAGGAAGACCTCCATGGTGGTGGCCATGCCCAGGCTGATACCTGGCTGCAGCTGAAAGACGGGAGGGGGAGGAAAGATGAAATCAGCGATGTGAGTGCAAAAATTTAAAACACAGTCAAGATGATTTCAATATTTTTAATTAAATTGTTGTATATATGATGCAGATGCAGTTTTTTTTACACGTACATACACTGATTTTTTTCCCTTTTAAAGACAATATGTCATACTTGTCAGGCTTGAATTGGCAACTATGTTTTGTGTACATACAATACTCAATTTGTGATAAATATTGAACAGTCAGTGCATGTGACTAATGTGATGTAACATTTGTGGTAATGGATGTGGTATTCTGGTGACTGGCAGGTAATCTTACCGTATTGAGCGCTAGATTTCCTCTCATGTTGCTGGGCGTGACCCCGTAGAGCACGGCAGCACCAGCCAGTGCTCCCAGACACTGGGCCATGATGTAGAAGAAGGCACGGAACAGGGACATCTGGGAGCCAATCAGGTAGGCAAAGGTAACAGCTGGGTTGATGTGTCCTCCGCTGATGTGGCCGATGGACTGGATGAGGGTGGCAGCCGCCAGCCCAAAGCAAAAGGCAACATGGAGGACATTATGGGGTCCGGTGGTCCAGCGGAGGGCTGCCCCCAGCCCAAAGAATACAAAGAACATGGTGCCGTAGAACTCGGCGAACACAGCCCGCCAGAAAGACATGGACCTGAACTCCCACATGGTGGCAAAGGGTCAAAAAGCAACCTCGAAGCAATGGAGGGATGAAAACAGAAAAACTAACTAATCAACTAAGAGGAGATGCTGTTTCTCCACAATAACCACTGTGTTTCAAACCAAAAAACACAGAGCAGATGACAAAAAAAAATCGCCCTCAAACAGAAATTGCCTCTCTAAAGCTAAATGCAACAACACGTAAACTGCTCAACATGTAACTCTCATGCAACTGTGAACAATCTGCTGCTCTGAATTCTGATTTCTGTCATAGAGAGCTCCTGAGTGGAGCAATACGCCAGTCTCTGTGCATCTATGTGCCAACCCCGCTGGTTGTTAGTAGAAGAACATGGATAGACAAACGTTAAGCATGTCCTGCAGACATTCAGCCTCTTTACCAGAGCAGGGGGAGCTCAGAGGCCTTTTTATAACTCCACAGGGGCCACAGCAGCCCCGCCGGATCCAGGGGAGGGGCCAGCGCACAATACTACAAATCAAAACAAATTCATTTAACCCTTCTCCTGCCTTGACCTGCCTTTGTCTGTAGAAAATCTGGACTAATGGGTTGCAAGCTTAAATGCCAAGCAGTCCTTAATAATTTCTTTAACTTATTTGTGTGGGAATTTGCTGGAGTTTAAGGGGTACTTTTGTAATTATGACTTGAGGTTGAGATTATGTGAGGTATAAACAAAATGTACAATGCTTTGGAGCCTCTTATATCTCTGCTGGGGGCTTCCCTGTCTTGTTTTACTGGAGGGGGTGGAGATCCTGTACCTGGTACCACCAACAGTCTGGTTGAAGTATTATTAAAAGTGGTAGAAAAACTAATTCATAACATCACTGCCTGATCATCCCCCTTGGGAACCTGCACTGACCTTCAAACCTGAAGATAGGAAAGCAGTGGGCATGTGGTGGGCAGACCCTGTGAGCAGGTAGAGGCTGAGTGCAGTGGGAGTTTTGCTTGATTTCCCATCATTTTGATATTTTCACAACCACAGCGTTAATGTCATGACAGTGTCCACCTTTCACTCATTTTCCATGGCTTTCCTTTCATTGTCTCCTCTGTGATGTACGGGCAATTTCTCCACTGGTGCTCTGGATCGGTACAAATTAGGTTTGTGGCAGCAGAACTGATTAGGCACAGTGTTACTTTGTGTGTGTGTGAGTGTGTGCTGGGCGGGTTTGGAGGCTCAGGTCAGATAAAGCGGTGGAAAATCCACGGTTGGAGAGGAAGAGGGGAGAGCAGGCCTGGCATTGAGCTTCTGCACTGGAGCATCATGCTGACCAGGGCAGCCAGCGGGACGGCCGCAGCCCTCTGAAAGGATTATGCTGAGCTCATTGCTTTTCTCCTTTCATGCATAGAGACAAAACGCTGGCAGTAACAGTTTCTGCTGGTTTCTATGATCTGTTTGTCTTGCCATCACTGTTGAATCTGTGTCCAAGAATGGCTATATGTATTTACCTCTGCACTCACACTCCAGAGAGCTGTGCTGGAAAGGCATCAGAGGAATATACAAATATAATCCATGCACAATTTTAAGTCTTAAAGATGTGGGTAACTTTGAAAGTTGAGATTTAATGTGATCTATCACATCAGCCTCATAACAGCCTGACATTTGGATGTTTTTTCAACACTAAACAACATGACAAACACAAACAAAATGTGTCACCACTATATGATGAACAACAGTGGTCGTTTACTTTTTGAATTAAAAAATAAAAGTGTTGATGATGTTGTCCTGATTCTGACAGTTTATTAGTTTGCCAGTTGGTGCACCTCTATTGTGATGAGTATTATGTCCTTCTCATGACTCCCTCAGTCAGTGGTAAGCCACCTTTTGTGGGTTTAAGCCCACAGTTTAGTTTCACAGGGGATGGTGTTGAAAAGGTGCTTGCATTGTGTTTTCCTGCTCCCTGGGTCCAGACTGCTGACACGTACACAATAACATGCAGCCACTAAACATCTCACACTGGAGCAGAAGCTCTGGCCTCCACTCACCACACTGTGGTGAACACGTGTATTGCAGGACACATGAGGTGAAGAACTAAAACATACAGTATCAGTACTGTATGTTAGGCTTCAGAGGTGCTGATAAAAAATCCTCAGCAGCAGGGGAATATTTATGTTCTACTCCCTTCAAATGATTGATTTATATAAGCGAACAAGCATCCTTGTCATCCCATTTACAAGAATCTAGGGTTCTCATGCCCATGAATAATCTACTGACTGATAATTAATTCTAATAATAGATCTACTGAGCATCACCAAATCAGGAGGTAGCATCTTTGCTCATAACGTAAAAGGGAAGTATGTACTGTAGTTTAGAAAAACCACACAGCAATGCAAAAAATACTCAGGGAATCTACAGCATAAAGGAATTCCTGGTTTCTATTTCCCTTTTGTGTTCAGTATAAAACCACAGAGAAGATGGGAAGCCCCTGAAATACCCCGTGTAAAGTCAGAGAAGTGAGAGCAGAGTGCTCTGAATCGTTAGCACTACTCAGTGGTTACAAAGTAATATTTCACTTTTTCATGGGAACTGGTTAAAGGGTAGATTCATATTTTTTAAAGTTTAAATATAATTTTCACATGCTCATATGTAAATTAAAAGTGCAATCACTCACTATAATTGTTCCCCCTTTCCATACTGGCTGTGAAGAAATGTGGCTAGTTTATGGCTGTGTTTGGTTAGTAGTAGCTACGTTTAGAGCAAAAAGGTCACTGTTAGAGCTAATACTAGCCAATCATTGATATTCTCTGAGATTAAGGTGGTAAATTCACAAGTAAAAACTCACAAATCTACCACAAGAAAGTCAGGAGATGTAGTATGAATAGCAACAAAGTACATTTAGTCATGCATGGATTACTGAATGGGTAGGCCTACCATGTCAGGGGCCCACCTGGCCTTCATCTGCAAAATGTCACTCAAACTACTGTAACATGTACCGACCAGGAGGAGACTTAGAATGTCCACGAAGAGATGATGTCAAAGACACATAAAACCACAAAAAGATGCATAATCAGGGGCGTAAATATGCAGACAGTGCAGTTGCACTGCGGCCTATGGGATGGAGGACTCCAATTGCCACCTGGAAATAAACCCGTGATCAAAGAGCTCATGTTAAATGAAAAATAGTGTGATTTTCTATATATGCCCTCAAAAAGGCAAACCCATCTTCATCATTGTTTCCTGTTCTTGTAAAATAGAATCCATCTATAACAAATGACATGCTTATTGTACATAAACTATAAAAACTATTTAGTTAAACTAATAACTTCTGATTTTCTTTTGTAGTTTTTGTCATACAGGTATGTAATAATGATTGCTGGGTAATATCTATGCTGATGTTGTTGTACCGTAGCTAGTTGAGGTGGAAACGCTCTCAACACTGACAAGCTGGGCACATCTGCAAGTGGATGTAACATAAAAGCAGCTGTTGGGAAAATACATATACACCTAAAACTGTGTGTGTGTGTGTGTGTGTGCTTCATAACTAATAACTAGTCCACACTGGGGCCCATCCTGACTACCTTACGCCGCTGTGCATAATAACTAAAGTCTGCATATCGAGGCCTTCTGCATATCTGTGCCCAGGGGCCCACTTGTCTCACAATCTGCACATGCATTTAGAGAGGAAAATGTGATGTGTGAATGGCTGAAGCACAGGATATTCACAATCCACACAGGAGGCTGGGGTTGAAGTCTTGTGTGAGTCATCACTGGCCTATTAATTATAGTAGTTATTTAGTTGACTTATCATTTTTCAGTTATTAAGATGTATGCAGCTGCTGAATGCATGTTGTGTACATAAACTTAAGCAGAATAGTTCAATAGACCCTTATGTGTATGTGTCATGTCTCATTATTGCTAGTACACCCAGGAATAAATACACCCAGGTGAAAATAGCCACATTGACTATTTTTTTTTTTTTATACCTGGGGTGCAAAAAGCATTGCTGGCTACAGACACCTGGGTACCTCTGCCATGATGCTATATGTAAATAGTCACATTAGCTCTTCCACCCTGAGTTCAAATAGCATTGTTCTTAATTAACTTCTAACTTCTATTGATCCTTGTTTGCTTCTGTATTCATTTTGGTATTTTGTGTCTGTTCAGCTCTTTGGTTAACTGTAGTTGTTTCTAATGTGCTCTACAAGAAAAGCTTTACTTGACTATTGACACCCAGTTGCTAATAGCAACTGCCTTGATGATTTTGTCCCCCATCATTAGGGGCCGGGCAGCCTAAGCTGCCAGGACCCTATTGTTATCCTGCATGTTCTTCTTCTTCTTCTTCCAAGGAAATCCTACTTCCCATGCGCGAAAAATCACCAAACTTTGCACAAAGGTCCAGTCCCATGCCAGATTGCCTCAGCTGCAAAAACAGACCAATAGTCCTGATGGTGGCGCTACAGCAAGCCTCTAAAGTTCAAAATTTTGAAAATTCACAACAAATCAACCATATGTGCTACAGATTTGCAACGTTTATCAAAATGTAGCCCCAATACTGAAGAAACTTTTGTACATTTAAACCTATTGCAAATTATGAAGTCCATAACTCTGTTTTTTTCAAAAACTGTAAAACTTATTAAAGCTATCTCCTCCCACAATTTTTGCTCACTTGACACCAAACTTGCTACAGAGCATCTTCAGACTGTCCTACACAAACGATCCACACAGATTTTTGATTTATCCAAAATTGAGCCTACAGTGCATCAAAAAAAAAAAAAGACAAAATTTTGGAGTCATGGTAGAATAGAATTTTATCTCAAAAACTGAATTTTTCAATTGGAGTCAATGCAAAAATGGCATTTTTAAACATCAGTTTTTCACTTATGGAGCCAATAAATCATTGTTAAAAACAAATTACCAACATCTCCATGCTGTCTAGATGCAATATGTGTATTTTCGGATTTTTGTCTTAATAACTGAATTTTTGACAGCCGTTTGAAATCTGCCTTTACACACTAACAGCTGCTGACTTGCACACAGGTGACTGGCTTAGTCAATTTGTGAAGCTACATGTGACATTCCTGTTTGCCAGTTAGCTCAGTGAGATAGAGGATGGCTTTTGGTGTTGAAGATTGTGAGTTCAAGCCTCAGCTCGTGCAACATTTCTATATGAGAAATCTACCCAAGCTTTTCATAAAGGTCCAGTCCCATGCCAGATGTCCTCAACTGGAAACACAAGACAATAGTCCTGATGGTGGCGCTACAGCAAGCCTCTAAATTTCAAAACTTTCATAACAAATCAACCATATGTGCTACAGCTTTGGAACTTGCACTTTGAAATTTGCTTTTCCATGGCATGGATGCTACTGTCTGGCACCCTGATGCTTGGCTTAGTCAATCTGTGAATCCACACATGAACTGTCACTTGCCAATTAGCTCAGGGAGATAGAAGACGGACCTCAGTCTCCGAAGTTGTGAGTTCAAGTCTCAGCTAAGGCAGAACGGACATTCTAATGTGAAAGTCCTATGTTCAGGCATCATGCTATGTGGATTAGAGACTACCAAGGTTAAAATAATTATGATTAAAGGGAGTCTTGCGGAGAGACAAATACTCTTTATCAACACTTTTCCCTGTTATCCCTTGTCTCTTTTCCCTGTTTATTTGGCTTAGCTATCAGTCAATATGCAGAGTCTCTCCAATAGCTACTTTTACATTTTAAAAAAATGTTTTCATCGTTGTCACCATGGATAATGTTTAGCTTTAAGCTAGATCAGGCCAGTTTGTTCATAATTGCTAGCAGTTAATGTTATTCTTACTTTCTTGTTCTTGAGTTTTTTCTTTCCTTTGTATGTTATGAGTCTGATCACTTCAACCACTCATCCACAATTTGAAGGGCATGCCATAATTATATGATGTAACTTCTATGTTGTGATATGCTTTGTTTTAGTGTGTGTGTGTATTACATGTTTCACATGGGCTTCTACATATACCACACATTCAGTGTTTTATGATGAAATAGATTGACTTCTTATCAGTATAATGAGCTAGAAGTTGTTTTAAACATATATACCGCAGAGTTGTCTCTTGCTAATTAGCTCAGTGAGATAGAGCATAGTCTCTTATGCTTAGAATGCCACCTTTTTTTCATCTTCCTACACTCTGCTTGTTGCTCAGAATTGCCTAATTTTGCCAAAAATTGTCCAGCCCAGCTATAATTGAAATTGGAGCTGTGTTAGGGATCTCTTTGTGGCCAATATGAACAATTACAGTAACCAGTATTTCTTTGTGCCTGTGGACATACAAGTAATGGTTTTAAGATAGATCTGGAAAAATGAAAACCAATCTTTTATACATTGTTTGATGCTGTAACCACATTCCCACAAAAATAATTATTTCCTCAGTGGATTCTTTCTATGAAACTTCAGTGATGAGTTAAGATATTTTGTAACTTGAAATAGTGATGCTTAATTATTAGAGCCTTGTATTCAACAGTCTTTAACAGTTTATTAGAAATGTATACTCAAACTCCCACAGCATAAGACAAACGCAAAAGTGTTCAACATGTGTTGAATCAAACACACAAGCCTCCAAAGCATAGATCTGGTGTATCTGATTAACAAATAGAACCTGTATCGTTAAACCTATTCAGGAAACTCTTGGTAGACTACATAGGATTTCTGCCCTCACCTCAGTATGCATATGGAAGAAAATTAATCTTTGTACCTGCTACAATGTGCAATATGTTTTGTACACTGGCATAGAGAAACAAACTCGCCTTAGCAAAGGTATGATTATATGCGAAGATTGTACCACTCCACTACCATAATCTCAACACAAGCTGTAAGTTGCACAAGCATATCTGTTTATTTTAAATGCTGAAATATGTTTTTAAAAAATGAAGTTATTGTTAAATATTTGCAGATGTTGGCATACATTGGAAAACCCATTTCAAGCGGAACGCCTGCTCTTTAAATTAACAAACAAAATAAGTGCATTTTACAATACAAACATTAAAAGGGGAAAATCTGTCATTAAAAAAATCTACTTTTTTTTGGAAAATAGGCATTTAGTTTGTTTTTCATTAGAAATCACAATGTTCAATACTTAGCCAAAAAAAAAAAGAAAAAAAAAAAAGAAAAGAGAGAGAAGGTGTAAGACATCAGCACATCCCATTACAGTCATTTAAGTCAACGAACAATAACATTTTCATTTGAACAGAATTGTCCATGCAGAACAGAACAGCAAAGCACAGCACTGTATGTCGCTATGGAACTCTGTGCATGTCTGTATCCCACAGTCACTCCCTGTCACTCCCTGGAGGGGTTTCGCTTTGGAAACTGCGTAGAGAGATGAGGTCTCCTCTCCAACATGGCTGCCAACTCATGTCTAGTCTCTCTCTTCAACCAACTTATAGCCTGCTTTGTTTACTACTGAGGTGGCATCCATGTTCATCTACTCAAGGTCAGGCAATTCTGGAATAGAGACAAAATTAAAAATGTGATTAGATTTGAATCCAATAGTCCACCGATCAATAGTTATGACATAAACACTAAGGCACAGAAAAAAGCATTTACAAATAGTTCACAAGAAATTAAATAGAGGTGATAACACCACAACAAACTTTGGTCCCACAGGCTTTTTGAATGTCGTGCAGCCATATTCAAATTAATACTTAAAACATATTTGTTTGTGATTTTATAGCAAAAGTTAAGTATCTCTTATTTAACTTGATGTATTTTACTGTCAGAAAGATGGTCGTTCCATAAAACTGGGCTGTCTATGCAGTAAAAAACACAAATACTTGAAATTGGTGCTATGTGACCAAAGAAAACAAGAAAAGGGCTTTGGCATTTGTGGGTGACATAATCCGAGGTTGTCCGTTTTGATGCAGAAAACCATATGGAGGCCGGCAGGTACCAATGATCTGGAATTACAGCTTATGAGTGTACTAAAATATGTTTCTGAAAACATTTGAGGCGTGAAACAGTCAACGATCATCACTGCCTAGTTTTACTGTCTGTTCAGAGTTGGTCTGCATTTAAGAGAGATGGGCAGCTCTGTTTCACAATCTGTTTCTATACTCTGTGTCTGTGGTGGTGGTGGCATACAAAAATACTGAAGTACAAATGATATGATATGATACAAAGCTGGTTATCTGGCGTGGAATCAAGCCCTTTCTAACATAACATCTAATGTCAAACAAATCCTCATTGGGTAGGTTTTCGGTTTTCCTTTTCAAGATTCAGATATTCGTTTTCTTTTTCTTGGAAAATGACAATAACAAAGTTATAAATCTGTGTTTCAGACACATTTATTTGTGGCAGCCAGCCACAACATCAACATTAACTCCCACAGCTTTTCTATTTACTTTTTTACTATTTAAAATGGACCGTTCAGTGTGGGATATCAGCCACTGCTGCTGTGTTAGCTTGTGCCAACTGCAACGTGTGTTGTATGCCCAACAATAGCCCCTTTTTCACCAACATGTCCAGGAACTTTTATTACCAGGAATTTGTTTACCTGGGTAAAAGAATTCCTGGTAATCTGTATGGTTTGCGTTTCCACCGCACCTCAAAGTTCCGGAAAATCTATTCAAATCAGGCTGATGACGTAGTTGATTCGCCGTTTACGTGTGTTTACATGTTCATGCTTGCAGAACACATGTATTGATAAAGTACTGGCTTCTTACTAGCTAAGGTTTAACTTCACTTACAGTAACGAGTGTAGCTGCCGTCAACTCGAGTCATTTTCGAGTTATCTTAACTTCGTTTCCACCACTGCCGCTCGGCTGTTCACCAGTTATCGTGTCGTGTAGGCATGTGTGTGTTTGTGTGTGTGTGTGTGTATATGGAGGAGATCAGCACCGACACAAAAGAACCGATACCGTTAGCGCTTACTGGTACTACGGTCTTCGAGTACCAGGTTTCGGTACCCATCATTAATCAAAACACAAACGAAGTGGAGCTTGTAGAAATTAAATAAAATTTGCAGTGGCTGCCCGTGCCAGGAAGTGTGGAACACTGCAAGTGTGTGTCCCACCAATCAGCGTTCTTCAGCACACAGCCCCGCCCCTCAGGAATTCAGGGTAATCTGAAAAGTCCTACCCCACAACTAGGTACTTTTTCAGGGAAAGTTTGGGGTTGAAGGAAAGTTATTTCCCCGGGTAATTTCGGTGGAAACGCGTAAATGATATAAGTCCCTGTGGTGGAAAAGGGGCTAATTGCATTTGAGTCGGGCCCCTACCTACCTACCCACCAGTTAGCACATGTAAATGAGCACCCTGCTGAGCAGCATCCTTTTCTCCCTGACCTGTATTGTCGGACAATCACGTAATGACAGTGGTTGCCCTAAGCCTTAACACTGTTTGTCATTGTTGTGAAATTAAACCACTATTGAAAAATCTCAGCCAGCTTAATTTAGGCAATAGCCCACCATTACGCTTAACAATGAGTAAGCTACTCTGTTACGAATTCACACCATCTCCCTCCAACTCTGGCAGATTCAGCATCTGGAGATGGACACAGAATTGATTTCCCACTTCCACGTTTCTTCATAAACCAAAACTCAGTTTGAATTAATGTTTCCATCTCCCACACCACAGCTCTGATAACTCATCTAAACATATCTGGCATGTGGTTTGATGATGCATGAAAATGTCCTGCACAAAGAGCGCAGAGGAGGAAAGGAGAAGTGCGGAGTTGTACAGGACTTCTCCAGAGGCCAAAAACTGGTATTCAGAAAAGTCCTACCATACTACATGGGATGACTTAATCTTTCCCACAAACATTTGATAGCTTATTTAACAGATCCTTAAGGTCATATCTGTATGCACTTGGCACTGCCTAGCATTATGTCTGTCTTCTCACCCCATGGGATCGAGTGACTACTGATTATAAATTACCTGATAGCTCTTTTAGAATAGTACTTACTTTCATCGTCGCTGTCTGCAGATTCATGCTGCAAAATAAAACAAGAACATATAAAGACAATTTTTCATACACTGCTTTACCTGGTTCATGTCAAATGGATAAAATTTTACAAAACACCCCTTATCCGTTAGTAAGAGTATAAAGCATATAGAAAAGTACTATATGTGCTTAAAAAAAACACACCCATACCTCTTCTTCTGCACCATCTAAATCCGGTAGATCATCCCCTCCCATGTTGTTCATCATCTGGAGAAATGCACAGGAGGCAAAAATCAACATGTCAGCACTGGAGTATATCTGGACCCATACTCACTTTAGGCACTGTGTACGTTTAATACACCTACCTCTGAGAATTTGTCAAAACTTGACAAGTCCTCATCTGATTCATCCTCCCAGTCTTTCCAGTTACTGAAGTTCACACTCAGCCAGTTGCACTAAGTAAAGATAGATTTAAGTGTTTAAGTAAGGCAATGTTTTACATGTAATCAGTAGCTGTGTTTTTTAATGCTGATATCTATTTAGCTGTTTAAAAGGTAGTATATAATTATCTGAGAGTTTCCATGCCTTTAGTCATAATTACCAGGACAAGGCAGTCAGATGCAAGTTTTATTAATATGCATCTTAAATAAATCAGCGTAAACTGGCAGTACCTGGTTTGCAACTGTACCGCCACGTGATTAATATCTGGGCATTGACAAGTTGTTGTTTTTTGAAATTGAAACTTACCTTTGTCTTGTCTTTGGTAAGTCGCGGCCATGATTTCCCAGCCTCTGCTTTTCGTAAACAACACAACACAGATCTGTCAGTGCGTTTGTGTTTGGAGTCCTGTGTGGAACAGAGAGAGTTTGATGAAGGCTTTAAAAGAAAAAAATACATGGTAGAACTGCAACTCTGTCTACAGCTAACAAACGTACTTTGGGGTCAATCTCCCCGAAAAGTTCCACTGAATTATGCTGTTTGACATTATCTGCTCCACTGACACAGCTGTAAGGGGAAAAGAAAACAGACCATTATATTTCCTTTACAACTGCCAACTACTTTTGTTGTCATTCTGTTCATATACCATGAACAGGCTCATATTTTCTTCAAGAGGATTCTTGGGAAGATAATAAGGAATATTCCCTTTTAATGTACTACAAATGTAACTCACCTGAACTCAAATTTGGACTTGTCAAAAATTACTTTCACATCTTTACTGTCCTCCACGCAGAACTCTACAAAAACAGTGTCCCGTCTGTCCCACCACTTGGCTGTTGCAGGCTGCCTAAAGACAAAGAGTAGAAAGAGAGATTAAGTGACAATACTATCCAACATAATTTAATGCAGGTTATGTAACGTATTAATTATTCAAGAAAAAACAGTGTTCTGCTTATTAACATTGGTTGGGCATGTCATTTTTTTTTTTTTACATCAAGGGGATATTTATTATACTGTGGTGGTCCATGTGTTTAGGCTGCAGTGCATGTAAGCGTCACTCATTCATCTCAGATGAGCATAAAAGTCCAAGTATTCTTTACCTAAAGACAATACTGTGTTTCCCTAAGAACTGGTGAACAAACCCTTTAATCTAAAAGGTGCACCTGCTATCTTTCCCATTACAGATAGTACACATGTATCAGAGCAATAGGCTACTTAGATTATCAAACTGAGAGGGAGTCGGGTAATGCTAACGTTGCATTAACAGTAAACTGTATGCTTATTTGGTAAGGGCAGTGAGAACAATATTTGACAGGATGAGTGCTGTCTGTATAACGTGTACCACTGACAAGCATGTGTAAGTTGGCATTAGCTTACGTTAGCTTAAGTGAAACCTTCCGAGCTAATCATGACACCACGCTTTTCGGTGCCAACATTAACGTTACCCTTGTGTTGCTTGGCATTAGCCTGCTAGCAAATGATAACGGAGCTGATGTAAGAAAAACTAGCTCAACTAGAGTTTATAATCTTCTGGGGCATGGTGGTGCCAAATTAAACTACGTTGAGGGAAAGTTAGCTGTCAGTGGATTTTAGTATTGACATCCGTGTATGACTGCGCCGCTAAGGCTAACTCGTGTGCTTAACGTTAGCTCAGTTAGCTAAGGCTAGCTGGTTGACCCTCAGTATAACGTTACCACCAAGACTGGTAGCTAGTTAGCTACGACCGTTAACGGCTACATAGTAAACCCAACACTTACATCTTCACTGTTTTAGCAAATAAAACTCCCTCGTCGGACCACGGTTTAGATAATAGTACTACCTAGCTGTGGCGCCCGGCAAAACTGATATTGAAACGTAAATAGTTAACTCCAGCGTTAAAGACAGATGCGTTGGTGTGTCTTAAAACATCGCGTGTTTTCCATTCTCGTGACGTAACGTTACACCCGCGTTCCACGGGCGTGTGCACAAGCACTCAACAGACCGAGGCGGTCGGAGACAGTTCTAGAACGAGCGAGCTCAGTGTTCCAGAGCAGCCCGCGAGCTCCACCACGTGTTTGGTTCCATAGCAGACAGTGGCACAAGGTGACTAACTGATGGCTATATTAACACTGGCATGATTAATATGAACTGAAAAATGGCTGCAAGTTGTTAATAGCAGGTTTCCTTGAATCCTTACACTTTTGTTGAGTGGGAGCAAATATTCAGATCCTTTGAAAATACTCCTAAATAGTCCAAGCAAAAGACCTGCACTGAGCATGTTTTTCAAAAGTAAATGTACCAAGGTATTCTCAGCAAAATGCATTTAACAAGTTATTAAAGTAGGCTACTCAATGCAAAAGTGCGTATGCGACTAGGGTTGCCACTAGCCTGCATTAGGCTATGGATCATTACCTATAAGTTTCATTTACTTGGTGGGGGCAACTCATTTCATCCATCATAAATTTTCATGTAAATTCTTTATTTGTAAAGTAGTATATAAATCTGTCAAAAAATGTTGTAAAGTAGGTTACAATATTTGCCTTAATCTAGTGGAGTTTGATAATAAAGTGGCTGGAATAGAAATATCAAGCAAAATACAGCTAACTTAAGTTAAACTTTAAGCTTGTAATGTTAACTCGTGATGCTTAGACAGAGGTGTATGGTGAGCAGGTGGTGAGCTGCTTGCTAGGATGAGTTAGCTGAAGAGGCTTGGTTGGTTTGTGGAACACCCACCTGATGACCCTGTAGACTGGCTTGCACTCTTAACATTCAAACAAATTCATTTTGATACCATGTTCCTTAAGGCAGGTGGAAGGGACACAATTCAAGAAACATTTTTCATACCAGACGGGCTGCTAGTTAGTGGCTACTGGTGAAAATAGTGGAAACAGTTACACAGTGATGGTGGTTGGACAGTTAGGCCAGCCATAATCTCTATAAACAGATTTTGCATATCAGAATCTGTAGGCAACTGGACAAGATTTTTTGTAGTCTGTTTGTAGTACGCGTAATTTTGGCCAATCACATTTGAACTAGGGATGTCAGTTACTGCTATTTTTGCTTTTGATAGCCACCACCTATTAATCGTTACTAAAAAATTGAAAATGATGTGAAATACAGGAGGCCTCTCCCTTAGGTCCAGCTCTCCATTGACCCAGTGTGAGCTTAAGCACCCCACTTCAAAGTGCTATCTGTTTAGAGGTGGTAAAATTTCAATGTGTTGTGATGTAAAGGTCTTTGCTTTTATTTTATTTTCTATTGCCTTTGTTGACAGACAGCTGGCTAGCTGCATTAACATGAAGTGTTCACCGCCCACCCTCCGGACTCCACTGCTAAGCTAACATTACCCTTGGTTGCTCTGCACAGTGCACCAGCTGGGTTGGGTGGGAACTAATATTAGCTAGCAGCACCACTCATTCGCATGAATTACTGCTGGTAATGCCGTCCCGCTGGCTGGACGATGTTGCTGCAGAAACATAGTGGCCACCCTCGGTCTCCCTAAATGTAGCCCCAGTGAGTAAGCAGCTTCATTTTGAGCTGCAATACCCCTTTAGCACTGTTAACTATGTTAACACCACTAGCTGTGCTTGCATTGTTAACAGTGCGAACAGATCGAGCAGCTCAAATTGAGCTTACTTACTTACCAGAACCTGGGGGGAGATCGGAGGGTGGGTACAATGTTTCCATAGCAACACTGTTGGGTCAGGACGGCGTTACTAGCGGTAATCACCGAATTAGTGCATCGCTAGCTAGCTTGCACCTGACCTGTCTGGTGCACAGTGCAGAGCAGTTAAGGCTAGCTAACCAGTGGTGACCAAAATTTGGGCAGTTGGCACTATTCGTTGTGTTAGCATTTTAACACAGCTAACTGGTTGTCTGTCTCCCACCAGATCCGGGTGGCGCACAGTGTAGTAAACTGGTGAGTAGCAAAAATGTACAGGCTGACATGTGTTAACAGTCAAAAATATTCTTAGCGGTTACCATTTAACCAACCATTCATAGCCTATCCCTAGTTTGACCAGCAGTTAAAAAGTCTGTGTGGAGAGGTGGAATGCATCGGCCGAAATGCAATCTTGGAACCCACTGACTATCATCGGACGATGACTTAGCTTTATATTAGCTTTTCAGTAATGTATCTGCATTCATATGCAGATATTTGGTTATAGAGATTAGCCAAAATGATGGCTCTCAGAGGAGGACGTTTTGGATCCACCTTGCTACATTGGATCAGCTAAATGTATTGGCCCTCGCTCCCAGAGGGTAGATCGTTGTCAGACAATAGCCGATGGTTTCCGAGACTGGGCCCACCACTGTAGTTTAAACTGAGCAGATAATGTAGATGTAACACTGTGTATCTACTCTTTGTTGGGGTCAGAGCAGAAGGTAAAAGAAGCTTATGAGTTAGGTCAGGGCTAGTGAAGGAGTCCCTTGTTAGATCCTCCAAAGTGACTAAGACTATGGAGAAAATAAATGAAACACGTTCATCTGGTGGCATGAGTTAGAGGAGGTCATCAATCCTCCCAAAAAGATGCTGCTGATTGAGAGAGTGTAGCCTACTTTGACAGTATCATGGGCACAGTAGAGGACTGAGGGCCTTCGTTCATTTGGAGATGATGAAATAGACAAGGACTTTTATTGTTTGGTTGTGGGTAATTTCGCAACAGGGAAGAGCACAGATGCAGTGGTGGAAGCCATCATGCCACCCTGCACAGCCTGCTTCTCAACCAGCTTATTAACAGATGCCATTTTAGCGTCGCTCTCAGCCATGATATCAGAGTGAAGCTTAGCTTTATCACTTTAGACCCCCCCATATGAGCGGAGGCTGTCAGAGGCACCTGCTGCTGGAGTTTGACTTCTCATGGTTTTCTTGGTGGGCCAAAACACCTAAGCAGCAGGGAAAGACAAGGAAACTGTCAAATGACTTTAAAGACCAACAGGATCCCTTTGGGAACAGCTTTAGGCAGTTGGACTTGGACAAGAGAGAGAAGATAGGCTGAGAGGCAGTGCTACTAATATGAGGCTTGGCAGCTGTCGATAGAGCAAGTGAACAATAGCGTGAAGGCAGGGAAAGAGAGAGCAGCTTGGATAGAATAACAATGCAGGAAGCTTCTGAATGTGTGGGACATGAGTGGTGATGTCAGAAAGGATGGGTTGAAAATATTTAAAGAATAGGTGTTTGACTCAGGTAGGAGTGACACACGCAGTACAAAGGAGGGTTTAGTGGATGGGTGTAGGTTACTGGTGACAAATAATCTTTCTTTCTTTCCAATTTTGACCGCCTTGTGCCAGATGTGTGTTTCAAGGACTAAATGTAGTGCCAAAATAATGGCAGGCCTTGTGGGGGATAGTGGACACAAGGGAGGGAAGACACTTTGGAAACGAGAGGCTGGAAGTAGTCAGACAGAGTTTTTGTCGGCCACAGGAAGGACTGTAGTTGAAAGACACAATAAAATAGCTCAGTAAGGCTGGTTATAGGTTCTGATACCTTCAATGGGGAACTTCACCTGTTTTCAAAATTCATACATATTATTCCTATGGTCTAAGACAGTCCAACAACATAAGTAAACATGAACAGTTCTCCCAAATCCAAAAACTAGAGTGTTTAAACTCAAATTTGTGATGTCATTGGGTATAAAGTCTGCAGCTACCTCATACACAATGAATTAGGAAAGATATTATATATCAGTGTTTCCCAACTGGTGGGTCGGGTTTCAAAAGTGGGTCGCGGGTCCATTTTGAATGGACCGCAAGTAACTCATGAACATGTCAAGTGCCATTTCCTGCTGTAGAGTGACTGACTAACAGACAGCTGCTTAACAGAGACAGCAAACTAGCTGGATAACATGGCTGACCTCAAGTATGATTCTGAATATATGAAACTGTGTGGACCTTGAACTGATGACTAAAGAGAAATCTGGACGCGGTGGCTGGACCAGTTGGGAACCACTGTTATAGATGACACTGAGAGCACCCAGGGAAAGGCTCTGAGTTTATGGGTACATTTTCTGTTCCAAATCTGAGAACACTACAATAGAATAAAGCTCACTTGGGTATAACAAAGGAAAACAAACATTCTGTGAAACAAAATTAGGCTCCCATTTATTGTCTATGGAGCAGCTCCAAAATTTATACCTATGACATCACAAGTTTGAGACTTACTTCTCTGGTTTCTGGCTTTAGAGTAGCTCATATTCACAAATATTGATTGAACTTTTATAGGCCATGGAAATAACTTTTAGGTGGTGTTTCCTGTCAAGGTATAGACGGAAACAACACAGAAGAAGTATTGAAACTTCTCCAATCAAACCATATATGTATTTGATATTCTCTGTTCCCAGTTTTAGAAAAAAATGACTGTTTGTATGGTTTTGACGTGTGATTGACCCATTACCACAGCAGCTAGAACCCATTCAGCTTGCCGAGATGTCCCCAAGATGTTCCAAAGTATGGCTATACTACATGCATGTGGCGTCTGGTAGCATTTTATGCAACTGAATGCTTCCATTCTCATTATGGGAATCAAATAAAGTTAAAAAAAAAAAGGCATCCAATGAGGAACTCTCTTGGTATCAGTATCACTCTGAGGGTCCTGATTCTGGTACTGGTGTCATCATTTTTTAAACAATACCCAGCAATACTGCTCAATCCCAATTTAGCCCATTTAGAGGAGGGGACATGAAGCCTGGATGAGAGTGACAGACAAGTTTTCAGGATGATTGCCCATAACAGCTTTGTGTATGATTAAAAGTAGAACCTCAGTAAAGCAAACCAAACTAGCAGCGTCGGTCTTTAAATTTAATTTCTTTCAGTAATCCAACATTTAAAAAGTTGTGTATCAACATTATCTACCTTATAATGCAACATTCCTCCAGATAGATGTACAGTAATTGTTATTTCTCTCAAAAGATTCCACCTGTACCTAAAGCTGCTGAAGAGAGTGTCTTTACAGTGAACTAGTCTCATGAATTAGTCATCATTAAAGAAAAGAAAGACATCAGTGAAACCTGAATTACCTCCAGGAGCTCTCTGCAGCTACAATGTGATTTGAATGGGGAATTAACCATAGCTTGCTGTGCTGCTGTCTTTTCTACCAGTCACTCTGGCAGATAATAAGCCATAATTTGGATGCATTATTGTGGTGTTAAAACCTAATTTCCTCCCTCATTGTGGTCCAGTTGACAAAAGTCTCCCCACTGGCCTGATTGTAATGATGCAATTTACAGAGTTTGTCAAGCGTACTGTTGAAACTCTGGCTGTGGTGAAGGAGCAGTTTCTGTAGCTTAAGACAGCATAACTGTAAACAAAAGAAAAGAGTTATATGTGTATTCGTTAGGGATGCACCGAATATTCGGTAACCGAATATATTCGGCCGAATATTGCAAAAAACCACACATTCGGTATTCGGTGGAATAAGTTAAAAGCAAGGCGTGTTTTGATAACGCAATCAAACAGCATGCCGTGACCGGCGGAGTAAAATGTCGGCAGTGTGGCAATCCGTCCGTGACCGCACTCGCATTTGCGACTAAAAATAGTTTTGAGCAGCAAAATAGGCTTAAATCATTCAGCACGCTGTGCGAGCAGCCTACAGATTTCAACCAGCAGCAGAAACGAAAGGCGAATCCCACCGATTGTGGGTTGAACGGGGGTCTCAGACACAGACAGTAATGTATTTCTGTCAAATACGGCGGCCATCGGCTTAACGTTACCGGCGACAGAGAAGTCGGCTCCAATAATATCCTCTTCTTGGCGTCATGACTGCCCAGAAGCACCTGAACGGCCGAGCCAGCCGAACACAGGTCTATGTGATGTGTCAGAGGAGAAACGAGCTGTTCACGGCCCACAAATCTTGCCGCACTTTAGGGACTGTTCGTTACTTATGAAGGGACTTGTCAGGGGAGGAGGGTGGCTGGTTGATTCTTATTTTATTTATTTATTTTATTTTGATCCCCCCTGTGTTAATCACTGATTGATGCTGTTTTTAAAGTATGAATAAGTCA
>NC_065521.1:24616797-24652665 GCF_006386435.1 Epinephelus moara
TAATCTGGAGGGGTTCATCTGCAAAAACGAATGAAAAACTAAACAATGATATTCGGTATTCGGTACTCGGTATTCGGCCAAGCGTTTAATAATATTCGGCTTCGGCTTCGGCCACAAATTTTCATTTTGGTGCATCCCTAGTATTCGTAAGAACAAGGAATTATCACAAAATAAAACACATGCTAATTTATTAATTACTAAAAAATACAATTACATGATTTGAATAACCACTCTGAAATAGATATTACATATTTTATTTCTACAAGACTTTGCAACTCTTTATTTTACAAGATTTTATTTGTGAAGTGATTATGTCAACCAGACACAAATCATTTTTTCTATATACAGAGAAAAATGAAATAGAGAAACCCCTGTGACTTGAGAGTATGACCACAGCCACCGGGGGAGGGGGGAGGGGCTTTACTGGCATATGACTAAATTTTCTGATTCACAGCTGGATGTCCTACATTTATGTAACACTCATTTGACGTAATATCTAAAAAAAGAAATCAATGAGCCTACAGTCAGAAACTAAATCGGTTTTAATGGACTCACTCCAAAAAGTGTCACATGATGACGTGTCCTGTGTTCCGATCTGCAGCTTAGGAAAGTCGTCTGTGGATAGAGATATAATTCTCCAACATCAATATAATAGCACATGTTAAATATGTTTTATGATTTATGGCTATGGCTACAATGAAATAGATGAGTATTTGAAATGTTTTAATGTGTAGTGCTGTCAGTAGAAGAAAGGCAAAAGACATAGTAACCTTAAAAATGACTCAGATAACAATAAATTACGTTTAGATATTAGCTAATGCTGACTTGGGCCAACTATAAATTTAGATAAATGCCAGGTCTTATTACGCGGAAATGAAGACACAGTGTATGAAATGTTTTGTTGAGGAATGATGTGAAATATATGGTGTGATGCTGCTGGCCTCAGCTCCTCCAGCAGAGTGATCCAACGTCTATGGGCCTTGACAGCCAGGGCCAACTGTCACCTCCTGAATCTAACCAAAAACCAAAATAGAAGGGGAGACAGATTGTAGCAGGGCCTCAGTGAAAGCTTTGCTGGTACATTTTGTACTTGCTGCAGACTGAGAGGGGTTCCTACATTCTCTAAAGCCCCTGTGTCAGCAATGTTTTCTAAAGAGAACAGAAAAACTTATCAACCCTTTGAATTTCTTTTTCTATTGAAATTTAAAACAAGAATAATAAAAATGCGCTGCACTCTACAGCATTAATAATGGCTTATTCATCACAGAGGTTCATATGAATCAGGCTCAAGAATTACTTTGAGAGTTGTCACTATCATTCATTTGTGGGTTATTAGACACATTGATGTGAAGTCATTATTAAGAGATATATTGCTTTAGTAGATCTGTTCAGTGAATCACTTTTAGACAGAGAACACGTGTCCTATCATATGAGCTCACTTGATGCAGCCACTAATTCAGGTGTACATGTAGAGGTGTATATATGTATATATATATATTGCTACTACGACTACTGTTACTGCCACTGCTACTACTACTACTACTACTACTACTACTACTATAATAATAGTAATAATTATGCGCTTATTTCAATAATATGGAGATGGAGTAGACAGTACTGATTGATTGAAGATTTCCTGGAATGACTTTCTCAGTCAGAAGTAAACTTGTGAATGCAATTCTGTTTTGCAGCCAGCTCTCAATTATGAGATTTCATAGCTGAGAGCACCAAAACAACAACCTGAATTGCGAAACGACTGGAAAAATTCTGTTGTTGCCCAATATGTTGGTTACAGCATCTCAAATGTATTATCCTGGCTGCTTGTCTGGGTTTCTCTCCACACTGAGTGCTTTTTAGGTTTTCCTGGTTGTTGGTCAAAGAAAATGGGACACCACTGTAGAGCTGCAACAATTAAACAACAAATTGATAATTAATAGCTGACATAAGACAAATGATGAATCAGTCTGAGTAATTTTTAAAGAAAAAAAAGTCAAAATTCTCTGATTCCAGCTTCTTAAATGTGAATATCTTCAGGTTTCCTTACTCCTCTATGACAGTTAACTGAGTAGATTCGGGTTGTGAACAAAGAAAACATTTGAAGACATCATCTTGGGCTTTGGGAAATGCTGATTTACATTTTTCAACATTTTCTGACATTTTTAAGACCAAACAACTGATCGATTAATCAAGAAAATAATCAACAGATTAATTGAAGGTTTTTTTAGGGTAAAGTGACCCCAAAAATAAGAATTATTGTGTTTCCGTTACCTTAGAATGACTTTATCTACAAAGCGAGTGGTGCCTCTTCCATGGAGTCTGCCATGTTACCATTTGTCTACAGTAGCCCAGGATGGACAAACCAAACACTGGCTCTAGGTTGGGCCATTTGTGTTTTCGCATCAGCCACTGTAGTTAGCAGATGACACTAAATTCTACACAATGCTCCTTTAAGTAATTATGGATAGGCATGGTACTTTATTAATTGCAACAGGAAACTGACCCTTTGCTAAGTCCGCCCCACCAGACGCAGACTGGTCAATTATATCAGATTTCCTTCATTTTCAGGCTGGTTTTGTGGATTTGGAGCTAAATGTTGTGCCTGGGGCACGTTGTGTATTAATGATACTCGTTACCTGGAGAGGTTAAAAAAATATATACGTTTCTTCCCTGTTCCCAAACTAAAATCAAACCCTGAAAAGTGTAGTGTTAGCTAGCTAGCTACTGAAGATATAGCCTACTGAATGTACACACATGCTGCTTTTGCTTTTTAATGATTACAACACTGGAAAAAACACTGACCCTGCTGCACAGGAACCAGTGAAGGGAAGCAGGGAAAGTTTGCTGATATTCAATCAGCTGTGTTTCATTGCATTGTGCAGAGATAACCGTTGTTTGACTTCCTCTGGAGATCCCTGCTTAGCTAAGAAACAGAAGTCACAAAAGCCCTAAATGATATTGTCTGTCCCTCTCTCTGTCTCTGTCTCTCTCTACCTAGTATGTATGTCATTCTCTATATATAAATACATAAATAGTACATAAACATAAATATATGTAACTATTATTTATTTATAGATACATATATGTACCTACAAATATATATATATATATATATATGTATATATATATGTCTCTTAATAGATACAAATGTATATATGTATCTCCTTTTATTTGTCTATATATGTATATATAAATGAATAATGGATGCATATAGTTATGTGTCTTTAAAAAATATATATATATAAAGGAGATACATATATTTGTGTCTAAAAAGAGAGACATATATGTGTGTGTGTCTCTTTTTACAGACACATAAATATATGTATCTATTATTTTTTATAGATACATATATATGTCTCTTGTTTATGTTGTTTTTGTACACACACACACACACACACACACACACACACACACACACACACACACACACATACACATGCACATATGTATCTCCTTTTATTTGTCTATATATGTATATATAATTGAATAATGGATGCATATAGTTATGTGTCTTTAAAAAAAATATATATATAAAGGAGATACATATATTTGTGTCTAAAAAGAGAGACATATGTGTGTGTGTCTCTTTTTACAGACACATAAATATATGTATCTATTATTTTTTATAGATACATCACATAAATATATGTATCTATTATTTTTTATAGATACATATATATGTCTCTTGTTTATGTTGTTTTTGTACACACACACACACACACACACACACACACATACACATGCACATATGTATCTCCTTTTATTTGTCTATATATGTATATATAATTGAATAATGGATGCATATAGTTATGTGTCTTTAAAATATATATATATATATATATGTATAAAGGAGATACATATATTTATGTGTCTATAAAAAGAGACATATATAATAGATACATATGTTTATGTCTATAAATATATATACAAATAAAAAGGAGATACATATATTTGTGTCTAAAAAGAGAGACATATATATGTTTGTGTGTGTGTCTCTTTTTACAGACATAAATATATGTATCTATTATTTTTTATAGATACATATGTCTCTTGTTTATGTTGTTTTTGTATACATACACACACACACACACACCCACACACCCCCACACACACACATCTATATATATATATATATATATATGTATGTATATATATATATNTGAGTGGGTATTCCCTGGATGGCGCGTAGGCTGGACTCTAGTGTGTACTTAGCGTGTACAGAGCGTTGCTTTATCATTAAAGCTGTTAATCACGACAAAAGTATGATTCACTCCCAACATGGAAAAAAAATAAAACACAAACCACCATTTGTCAGCCAATCGTGTCAGCTCAGTGACGAACTTCCTGGTCACACTTTCCCGTAGGTCCCAGTCCCCTTATTAATGGGTATGTTTGCTCCTGCACAGTCAACAGGGAGGACGCGGTCTGACAGCGGACACACCGACTCACAATGAGAAGAAATAACAAATTATCTGCCGACAGAAAGCTGTCACACAGTTAGCGTGGCCGGAGCCAGATAAGAAGAGTAACTACAAATGCTATTTACTGTGTGTTACGCCTAGCCCAAGGACGTACGAGGAAGGCAAACACAGGCGAGACTGGGGACGAGGTGCAGGATTTGGATAGCGTTTGCCACAGCAGGAAGGGGCTGCTGAAAAGCTAAAGAGATATGAGCTGGGAATACGTTTGGATATCATGTCTTGACTACAAAAGACTAATTATCCGCGGATAAACTGCAGCGGCACGTCAGAAATAAAGGCCTCCTCTGATGGAGCACTGTGCTCTTTAATCCAGCCAGAAACCTCCCTGACAGGCAGCGACGAGCTACGGCAAAGGGTGAGGTACTGAAGTAATCGGGGGGAAAAGCACTTAGCTAAATGTTGACGCCAAATGTATCACAGGCTAAGCTAATGTTGCGAAATGAATTTCCCTTGCTCCTGCGGAGAATGGCTCAGTCACAATATCGGCGAGCAGCTGTGATAACGTTTGTTCCAGTCCTTCAGTTTTTCTTCCTCTCTTTTTCTGTTCAACAGGACGCTTTATTCACTATTGAAGGGATTTATGGGATCACAAGGTAACCTTTCAACCTGAACAAGTGTCACTCTTGTGTTTGCATGTCTCTGTCCGCAGGCTTTCATGTTCTCAGCGTATGACGGGCTTTAGTTTCCTTTGTTTACAGTCTGAATCTCTGAACAGCTGATACGTCCTCCTGCTGCCTGTTGTGTGTTGCTCTGACTTGGTGCAGTCTCTGCGAATAGCTGCCCGTGTAGAGAGATTACATTTACTCAGTCATGCACAGATAGGCTACACTGCAAACAAAACCACCTAAATATACACATGGTGTTGCTTTTCATGTGCATTACCAGAGCTATAAGGCCACGTAGACACAACAGTAAAGCCACCACAGCCAGCAGGAACAATAACACTCCTGTAGCCATGTCTGAGCAACATATAGCATCACTCCCCACAATGCATTTGAGAATAGCAAAAAAGGCTAGTGCATAGCCTAAGGGAGCAACTTCTATAACTGGATTTACAATCACAGCAGTGCAAATTGTGTTTAAACATAATTTGTTCATACAGTAATGTGCTGATGTTCTTCTCCATGCAGTTTCCTCTGATGAGATGAGTGTGCGTGCTGGCCAGGGCAGTGATGAGGTGCTGGTTTCACAGGCGGTGTGGGATTACCTGGCTGCAGCTGGGCGGCCCTGGCTCATTGACTTCCAGCACAAGCAGGGGATGAGCGCTGGTATCATTAGGCGAGGGGAGAGAGGGGGCTGCTGCGCCGTGAGGCTGCAGCCGGTGGAAGGCTCCAGGAACGGTGGGGCCGGTGTGATGGATGGAGCCATCTCCAGCGAGACACGAAAAGCCTTCATTGACTTATGCCGCTGTGCCCGCAAAGAAATGAGCAAACAGGACGGGGGATCCAAGAGGAAGAGGGCTCTGCTGCCCTGCGTGGGAGTCCTGGAGCCGAACGGAGAGGGGAGCCTGCTTCAGCCTCCGCCTCCCCAGCCTCGGCGCTCCCAGAGACAGCAGCAGAGGTTCAGGAAGCCTGCTGATGAGGAGGCCTGCGCCATGCTCCACGAGGCAGCCCAGAGGAAGGACCTGGACTCTAGCTTGGCTTCCCACAGCGAGGCAGAGGACAACAGCACTTGTTCAATCTGCATGGGGGACATAGTGGAGAAGACTACCTTGGAGAGATGTGGCCATTCATTCTGTCGCTCCTGCCTGGATCAAGCATTTAAGGTGAAGAAAGCGTGTCCTGTGTGTCGGCTAGTGTACGGCCAGTTGATTGGGAACCAGCCTGCTAATGGTACGATGATCGTAGAGCGAGATCCTGATCTGGAGCTTCCTGGCCACGAAGGATTTGGATGTATCTGCATCATTTACAGCTTCCCTCCTGGCCTACAGGCGGTGAGTAGACCAAGAGCATGTGCTCATGCTCGTCTCATTGTTCCTGGAATAACTGTTAGTTTTAATAATCATCTATGGGTGTGATTAGTTATTTGTTTTGTTTAAATAATACAACTCATCAAACACTAGGTATTAGAATTTAATAGTTAATTGATTTTATGTCTTTAGTCAAAGCACCTGTGTCACTAATTTTACATGAAACCATGAGATCTTTTTAAATAATCCAGCCCCTTTGCTTGACTGCTTTGCTTCCTTTTTATGACTGATATCTTGTTTTATAATCTTTACCTGCACTTGTGTTACATACAGCAACTTACATCCAGTTTCAGAAAGAAATACATTAAATTAAAGGTACAATCACTGATCCAGTGTAAGCAACATAGTCATCTCACCACCAAAACTCAAAACTCAGGATCTGAACTAGCTGTCACTTTTGAATTTATTAACAGCTCTGTATTTGCAAGTATGAGTTGGCAAAAACAAAATGTAACCTTTTTTCCATTCCTTAAAAAGACTTAAAAGGTATTGAATTAATTAATCTAAAAATAAGGCCTCAACTGTTTTTAAAATCTCTTAAATCAATCTTCAACATGGGAAGTAGGATTTTATGAATCTCTCTTTTTCTGACATTGCATTGTGAAAAGATTTAAATAGCTGATAACATCTATATTTTTTTTAATAAATTACCAAATGTCTTTCGTAGTAATGTCACACAGATCAGTACTGTGGAGCCAGCAAGACATGTTTTGTTTCTGGCCACGATGCTCAGAGCAGAGGATCCACTGTCTGTTAGCTAGCTGTCACTGTTCCCTAGATGACATGGGGAAGGACAGATTCAATGAGAAGTGGCTATTTGGCCAAGATTTTGTGGCATGACTGAAAGCAGTACAAGGCTTGGTGTATTTTCTACAACACATTTTTTCAAACTCAGCACAATGGGAATCAAGGCAGTGGAATCCCACACACATAGCGAGAATCATAAAATCACCAGGAAACTCCCCATCAAACTTCAGGTGTTTACCACTTCTGTTCAACCCTCGTCTCCACAGCAAAATGAAGATGTCATGTTTTATGATACACTAAACAACTGAATAAATTGTCCCTAACCATGAGAGATTAATAATAGGTCATGGTTTTAATTATTGTAAAATTGAGCTTGAATTTCATTCCAGTTGACATTTTAAAAAAAGTCTTAAACCTGACTTGCCCTGAGTTGGCAAGAACTGAACTGAACTGGTAAAAATTAAGGATTGGCACTTTAACGAAGCTTGGTGTTGCGTCAAAGGGACTTTTACCTTACATGTGTACTCAGGTGACGCAAAATGGCCCTGTGGAGTTTCCCTGTACACATCCACATTCAGTACTCATCAAAATGCCTGTTTGTTTCCTTGAGGTCTAACAAATATGTAGAGCGCATTTTCTTCCTCATGAAATATTTGCAAAGCTGACTCTTTGAAGGTATTTTAAATCCTGTGTTGTTTACATCCGTGTTTACTACTCGTTTGCAGTGTTCGTCTCCCCTGCCTTCACTGGCACATTGCAGCATATCTTGGCACATCACTGGCACTTGTTAATCAGTGGCATAGTATGACACCATTGGAAGAGCTGTGTATCCACCCACGTATGCGTGCATGTGCTTCCTTTAATATTGCATCTGAATATTGCATCTGACTGGACTTTCTTGTCCATTCTTTTGATCTTACACATCCCGTAATACGAGGAACCAGTGGTATCTTTTCTGTGGTAAATGCCTTTATTTCCATGACTCCACTTTATAACACAGGCTCTGGGATGTAACACAGGCCTTCTGTTGTAAATTCATCGTCCAGGGTGAGATAACCTCTGATTATGTCAACATTTTTTCTCAGACTTTACAACACTCTTTCCCAAGGAGACGTCATAAGGCTTGTAACAGTCTGAGTAGGAATTCCCCTGAGAAGTTTTGTAAACTGACCTTCATCTGTTAAAATCAGTGCAGTTCCTCTTTCCCATGAATTAGATGAATTGTTTTGCATTGAAGGAACTGCTGCATAAAACCAGACATGTCACGAGACACTTAATGAATAAACAAAAAACCCACTTGCAAACATGCTACTCACGAAAACATGCAGCAGACGCAGTTAAAAATACAAGACATGACATGGGTAACACAGTCGCTGTAGGAGCAAAGAGTTCCAGACTCTAGAAGACAGACACAAATGTTATTAAGCCATTAATGCCCCTTTAATCTGATCTTCTGTTTAACAGCCAGAACACCCAAACCCAGGTGTTCGGTACCCAGGAACGGACCGTGTGGCCTACCTCCCTGACAGCCCTGAGGGGAACCGTGTGCTGGGCCTGCTGCGCCGGGCATTTGAACAGCGCCTTATCTTCACCATCGGTACCTCCATGACTACGGGCATGCAAAATGTCATCACCTGGAATGACATTCACCACAAGACCTCAATATGGGGCGGGCCCCGCTGGTATGTATGGCCTTTTAGCTGGAAGCAAACGGCCATTGAAATTTGATTTGGTCATAGCCTCAACAGCCTCCCTAACAGGTGTGGTGTCTGTGGAAAGGGCTCAGTAAAGACTGACAGATGTAATTCAAGTTCCTGACAAGGAAATGCTTTCAGTTGATGTCCTTGGCTTGATGGCACTATTGCTGCGTGAGCTCATACTGATGCTGTGATGGCTTTTTTATTTCTCCTGACAGTTTTGGCTACCCAGACCCCACTTACCTGGTGCGAGTGACAGAGGAGCTCAGAGAGAAAGGCATCACGGCAGACTGACAGCATGAAAATGACTCTTCCAAGACTTTGTAGGACTTTTCCGAGTGTCCTTGAGGTGGACGTGACTCGGCTCCAGGTTGTGCTCTGAGACTGCCCGTCCCTTAAAGGATGGCTGAAGATGAGGCCCTCAGCAGACAGGCGTCTAATGCTGCAGCCGAGCGCACATCACTCCACTACTTGTTCCTCTGTTTGTTCCTTTTTCCTCCATAGTTCAGCTTAACCCAGTGTTACATGTGGAAGAAGATACTCTGAGTGCAGTGCATTCTTGTATTACACAATCCTCTACCTGTCACTGTTGGCAACAGGGCCCATATCTGGTGCATTTCTTTAAGAGCACCGTGGCGTGTTGCACTTCATGGTACTTACATATTATTTAGGAAATCTAAGTTAAATGTTATAAAGATAGTTTATGTTAAATTAATGTTTATTTCTACTCTGGGGATCACTTTTTTTCTTACAAGCACACATTCTTGGTTTTATCTCCTCAGAAATGTTGAAGTAAGTCTCTAAGTTGTTACTAATTACCTGTTGTAAGGATAGTACTTGGGTTATATGGCAGAATAGCACTGCTTCAATAGAACGAATTCATTTTCAGAAGTTATTGCAATCTAAAGCACTTACAGGCACTTTTGTAAGAGAGTTTTTTTTTGTTTTCAGTGAAGTCATTGTTTTTGCTTCCTCTGTGTGGAAGAGCGCTCGGAGCAAACAGGTTCGTGCAGCTATCAGCTCTTAGCTCGGTGGCTACAAGTTGATGTCAATTGCTTGGAACTCTTCATTTGCGTGTGATCGTCATTTTTCCCTCCATGTTTTACTTAAAGAGGAAGAATGTTCAACTATGTCTCATTGCTGCACTTTTTTTATTTTTTATTTTTTTTTTACACGCATTAGGACTTTCCCTTGGGGTTTTTTGCCATCGGTCACTCCTGTTATTTCAAGATGTCTCCCAGGTGTTGAGCCCATTACCTCAGTTGTTGGCAGTGAGCTCATCTAATTACCAGATTTATGACGATGTCAAATATAAAGGGCATATAGACCACTTAAACCAAATCAAAGGCACAAACGCTCTTTAAATATCTATGCCTCCGTCCCTGTCGAACTGGGAGATTTGCCTGCTCACGTTCTCATTTCAAATGAGGGAACTGTTGTAAATTTGTTTCTCTAAATAGAAAATCTACCATACACAGTTTAAAAAAACAAAAGAAAATGTTGTGGGAACACTTGATCTGATTTAGGGTGGGGTATTGATCTCATTTTGTTGTGCCTTTCTTATATTCTCTTTTGATAAAATTCAAGCATGATGTTACTAATGAATGGTAAGCAGTTCGGGCGTATTTCGGTGTTATTTGATAGGTAAACAGCATTATGTTTGTAGCGATACTATCTGGCTTTAAGTACAACTACTACACAGTTCATGGAAATATGTATACTAATGTGTATTAAATTAGCTGCTCCTCCATAAACATTCTTGTACTCCAAATGCTGAAAAACCCCTCAGACTGATAAAGCTGTATGTGTGAAAGTGCTTTGCTAAGTGCAGTAACCTGCTTGGCTAGTGGTACATTTGTCATTAATTTGACTGGTCAGATCCATACATCAAATACCCTTTTTATTATGTTTTCATCCCCTTTGTATTTTAGTTAAGGGACCAACTTAAATATTTTTGGGACACAGGATTGTAGTTCACTAAAGCTACTGTGCAAACATTTCTATGCATTACACGACCGAGGAGGAGCCAGGAGAACGGACCGTCGGAGAGATTACACATATTACAAATTGATTGTTAAGGAAAAGTTTGAGTTTCGCTTTTCTAATTGTGTTGATTCGTACTTTGTTGATATTCAGAATAATGTGCTTTACATTTTAATACTTGAATAAAAAGTTATGTTTGGGTTTGTGTTGGATATTCAATGTAGGCCCCAAATAAACCAGGTGCATCACAAGAATATCAAACTTGTGTCCATTTGGAGTGAGTCGGGGTTGTCGCCTCTAATGGAGATTTGACCTGAGCTGCTCTGTAATATCAAAGATTCTTGAGTCAACATGATGAACTCTGCTAATGCACTGTGTGCCATCTAGTGGATCATGACTGGAGTGAGCACTGTTAGAAAATACCTTACCGTGTACATTGAACTTTATTTAGTAGGATCACTACCTTCACAAATGGGCAATTATATTCATCTATATTTAAGGTTTGAAGTCTAGTCATGAATGTCAATGGATCAACTTTCCAGTGAATCAGCTCCCCACATTTCCTGTCTGCCACCCACTGCCAATTAAAGCCACAGATGACCAGTATATAATAGAATAATTGTAATAGAAATAATTGTTAGGTATTCTGTGCTACCGCAAATTAGATTTGGGGTGTGCCACATTGGACACAAGCAAAAGTGATTATATAATTTATAAATACTCACAGTGAATTAGACATAGCCACCAATACATCACCATTGGTACCTGTTCATATTGACTTTATGAAGAACAGCCTATCTGTTATGGCCCAGTACTTGTAGTGTCAATACTTGGCTAGTTGAAAAATTACATTATACCACTTGTTTATTTGGGTGCATTTTAAAAATCAGTCCTTCTCTCACTTAATTTTAGGATAAGTATTAATTACTGTGTCAAAACATCAAATTTTAATTTAATCAAAATTAAAAGCAAATTGATTATGAAACACTGATGTATATGTGTGTGTATATATATATAAAGAGTAGATGTTAAGAAGAATTTAGGAAGAATCATCTTTAAGAACACCTGTCTTTGCCTTCTCAAACACTACAACTTCATTACAACTACCCATTGTCTACAAAACCTGCTCAATACTTGAAATGGAGTAGCTTTACAAAGGCAGCAGATAGTTACCAATTAATACCCTTATTTTTCCAGACATTAACTAAGTATGGCTAATTATCACACATTGTCAAAGCAGATACTAAACTTCCAATAAACAATGGACTCAGTCGTCTGTTTTACATATATAATAGCCCAGTGGTTCTCAACCTTTTCATGTCAGTGACCCCTAAATTTACACACATTAAATCATGGACCCCCATTCGATAATTTTGCTTCAGGGGCCTCCATCTGAAAAGATTTTGGTTGTGTGATATAATTAGGGCCAGAATTCTACAGATGTCAACTATAGCTGTGGAGACACCTGTGGAGGAAGTGGAACCTATGATCAGAATAGTCACTGTTACACTGGTATTGCTAATATAGTGAATTAAAAAGTGAAAATAAACTACTCTTCATTTTTCTGGGGACCCCCTGGAACTCCCTTAAGGACCCTGGTTCAGAACCACTGTAGTGACCTATTACACATTCAGATTAGCAGCCAAATAGATGACATATACACTCATTTATAATTAAAGTCTCACAGTTACAGATTAAAAAATGTGCATTGGTGTGTTTCTCATGTGATCATAATCCAGGCATGTTGACTCTTGATTACAAACATTGCTGATATACACAAACCTGAGCAGTATCTAGAGTGTGTCTAGAGTTATGTAGAAAAGTAGTAATATCACACTGTAAAAAATAAAGGCCTAGTAACCAGCTGTCAGATAGCTTAAGCAGTGGAGTAAAAAGCACAATATTACTCTGTAGTAGATATATAGAGTACCATAGGATATAAATACTCAAGCAGTGTTAAAGTAAATCAAGATTGAATAGTAAATGTACTTTAGTTTATCCACTGGGGGCAACACTTGTTTATATTTGGTTTATGAAATATGCTAATGACAAAGAGTCTCCATAGAAATCACTAGTAATAAATTCAGACCAATCAGAGGTCAGTGTTTGCCCCACTTCCTTACACATGGATGTGGTTCTTTCCTTATTCTGACGTCACATATCACCGGACATATAACAACCCCTCGTGCATTCATACACGGAAAGGCAACAGACTTGTCGTCACATACCGGAAAAATAATGGCAAACACCCCAAACACTGGTGGAGTCTGTAAAAGTACGGAAGACTGCGCCGTTTGCTTGGACAAAATTCAGGAGAAGAAAACGTTAAAGTGTCGTCACTCTTTCTGCTCCGCGTGTATCGACTCTGTTTTCAAGTTTAAACCGGCGTGTCCGATATGCTACACCTACCACGGAGTGTACAAGGGGACCCAGCCGGAGGGCACCATGACGGTGATGCGCAGCTGGCAGACCCTGCCCGGCTTTGAGCACTGCGGCTCTATCGTCATACAGTACAGTTTCCCAGCAGGGATACAAGGGGTGAGACTCACACTTTGAAGATAGAGGCAACATGAGCAGGCTACATATCCACAGGGCTTGTGTCAGTACAGACTACACCTCTCAGCTGTTTGTGATGTTACATCTTGTCACCAGAGGGCGCTGTTTGTTCAAACATGTCCTGCATGGAAACATTAAGGCATCTGGATTAGGTATGATAAAATGGCCGCCAGTTCAAAGTTTTATTATATGTTCAAAGAGATTTCTTAAAGGGCCAAAAGAAGTAAAGCAAAGTAAAATATTTAGCCTGTAAAATCCAGGGAATCCAATATGGAGGTGATTTCAGAGGCGTATCCTCTTGTTGCCATAGAAACCGTGTAGGGAAGGAGGACAAGATGGGCTTGATTTTGCTGTTATTTGCGCACAACTTTTTTATAGGAATATACTTCTCAATCTAAGTGACAGCAATATTCCTAAAGTTATCTGGTAATTGATGAATTTGATTAACATGTTAAAAGGGCACATTAAAGTTTTTTTATACTGACAAAAAACAAATATAAAAACCCTGACGAAGACAGTCTAGTCGAAACGTTGGTACTTGAATAAAAGAAAATATTTTTGTATCGAGTCTTAGAGTGTGCGCCTGACATCTTTTTTTCAAATTTGTATTTTCAGCAACTCTCCAACCCTGGTATGCGCTCCTCCTCTCTCTTCAAATAGAACAAATATACAATAACTCAAAGCCAAAGACTTTCTAAAGTCTGATAACTTTCAACTGGAGCTGCAACTAATGACTGTTTATTATTAAAAAGGTCCAGTGTGGACTTATATACCTTAATAAAAATGTTTTCTTTAGTGTAAAATACCTGAAAATAAGAATTGCTGTGTTTTCGTTACCTTAGCATGAGCTGTTAACATAGTTGGTGCAAGGTGTCTAGAGAACCTTTAAAAGTCTTAAAATGCCTAAAAACTAAAAACAAGGCCTTGAAAATCATTAAATAGTCTTAAATTTGAATTTGTGAGGTCTTAACTACCACAAACATTTTATCTAATTTCATTTATCCATTATTTAAAATTCTTTATATGAAAATGGGTGAAGCCTTTCTATGTTAAAGTCTACACTTCTAATGTTACAAATCTTTAAACTATAATACTGCCATTTTATTTCATACTTGCACTCACCTGTTGGCAAAATGTAGACTGACCTAACTCACTCGAATAACCATATTCCTACATAACGCTTAACTCTGTGCAAGACTACGTACGGCTTGCCTGCAATGCTTACCTGTGATGTTTAAATAAGTAAAACATGATTTGTGTCAAAAATCAGTTCAGGGAGGACCCAAATGCAGAGCAGCAGGCAGGTGGCAGTTGTAACAAAAAGGGAGCTTTAATGCAGCTGATAAAAAACATCCAGAGCAGGCAAATGACTAAAAGTCCAAATGAAAGTAGAACAAAAACTAAACTGAAAAGCAACCGGGATAATACGATGAACTCAGTTAAAAAAAATCCAAACAGAACACCAGGCATGAAACAGAGCAGGGACCAACACCAAGAACATAGGGATGGGCACAGGGATGAATGCAGAACAAAGGGAAACACTCAGGTACATATACACAGAAAACTAATCACAAGAACAAGACACAGATAGAGTAGGAGGACACAGGCAAAAGGAAGGAAATGGGGATTGGCTAACAACAAGAGTGTGAAGGGGAACACTAGGATGGACTAATACAGAACAGGTGTGAAGGGAAGACTCGGGGATCAGGGAAGGACTAACGAGACAGGTGTGACAGAAAACAGGCGGGAAAACACAAAGACAGGAAGCAAAACCAGACCTGACACTTGGAGAGAATCTACAAAATAAAACAGGAAGCAGATCAGACATGAATGAATAACATGAAACAAGGAACACAAACAGAAAATTTAAAAACAAAGTCAATAGGATAACAGAATATAAACAAAAACCCAGGATCATGACAATTTGTCAGAAAAACTGGACACCCTGTAATGGGTCCTTGTCCACAGAGTCCACCATGTTCGCTATGAAATGTCAAATAATTGTGAAAAAGTGTCCATTCGAGCTTCCCTGAGCCCACAATGATGTCCTCAAATGTCTTTTTTTCGTCTAATTGTTCTGTCGCATTGATTGATTGCCTTATCTTTTCAGCTCTACTCTTAACCCCTCAAATGTGTGTCAAAAGTTGTATTTGCAGTCCATTTTAGAGCATATTTTAACCAGCAAACATCACTGCAGAAACAGTGTGTGTGTCTGTTTGTCTATGACAGACAGACAAACACACACGTCATGACATAGATGTGTTTATAAAGGGTCAGACTGGAGAAATAGACCAAAGCAAATACTGAAAACATGCATTGTTTTTCATCTTGGATGTACTAGAAACAAAAAACCATCACCAGCAGCCTTGCGTTCAAAATGTTCTACAGGTCAGGATATAAAGGGAGGAGGTGTGTGTGTAGGAGAGGGACAGCAAGAGAGAGGGGTCAATATTTTTGGATGTTGTGCAACACTGAATGCATCTTAAAGTTTCTGAAGTCTCTGTTGTATAAGGTGATGCTTTCTGGGAATATTTCTGCCTCTTGGTGTTAGTAGAAGTCAGTCTTTTTCTTACAAACTGTGACAGCAGAAACAACCCCACATGTGTCTGCGTTAGTTCCTGATAGGGAGATGTGTGAGCTTTGCCTCCTCATCTGTAACACAGATATCATACAACAAGATGCATCATGAAACTTGTTTTGCCATAATTCCTAAAAGCAGGATTTAAGCATTATCAGAAATGGGCCACGATTGTTGATCAGTGTTACATATAAGCTGTTTATCATGTTACAGCCTCAACACCCAAACCCTGGAGTGAGATACAGCGGTACCTCTCGGACTGCTTTCCTGCCAGCCACAGAGGAGGGCGAGAAAGTCCTAAAGCTGCTGAAGAAAGCCTTCGACAGGAGACTCATCTTCACCGTAGGACGATCTGTCACCACAGGCCTCAACAACGTCATCACCTGGAATGACATTCATCACAAGACCAACATGGCGGGTGGTCCACAATGGTATGCATATCACTGCTGTATAATAACGCCCTTTTTCACCCATATACAGTGGTGTTGTGTTAGTTAATGAGGTGGGTGTACTACTAGGTAGATGGGTAGGTTACAGAGGAGGAAGTGGGTTTACTCCTATATATTCTGATGTTTTTTGGCTGATAGGAGGGTATACTACAAATGGCCAGAAAAAGAGGTGTGTATATTCCAGATACCTGCATATACCCTCCACTACACCACTGTCCATAACATTACTTAACTTACTTGCTGGCATATAATGAAGAAAAGAAATTTCATTTTTATGTGATTTGGTATGTTTCTCTTACTAGTCCATACCCATTGAGTGCATAGTTGGCCCACGTACAGTTTCACATGGTGTGTGTTTGGCATACAGGTCATAGGAAATTGCAGATTAAATAGTCAACTGAACCCATTAAGAAGAGCAATGTATTCAGACGGAGTTTTTGTGAATTTGATAGTACGATTGCTTTATTGAAAGTACAGTAGTACCATTGCCAATAGTGGCATAGTTAGTGGGCTAAAACTGTACATTAGTAGTTGAGGTAGCACTTTGAAAGGCAGATAGTTAAAGTGTTTATATGTTGTATTGTCTTAAAAGTGGGGCGCACTGATAGAATGACTGACTGACAGAATGACACACTGACAGTTTCCGTGATTATGTACAGCATACCATACCATGACTTAGTCATACCAAAAAAACAGGAGAAAAAAAACAACAACATTCAGCCACAGGGGGAGCCACAGTGATCGGTTGCATTTTAGCCATTTTTAAGCATTTTTCTGTTGTTATAGCGCCACCCAGTTGAGAATTAGGGAACTTTAGATATTGGTCCCTAGATTATGTTCACCGAGTTTCATGCAGATCGGTCAAACTTCCTAGGAAGAGATCAATTTGAAGTGTTTTTCAAAAAATTCAAAATGGCAGAAAATCTATATAACCGGAAGTTATGGGTTCTTGGCAGGCTTTGTCATAGTGTGCAGTGTTGTGCAGACTGTAATGTGGCACTGAATATGTTTGTAGACTCGTGGAAAAAGAACAAGAAACTATTTTCAAGGCAAGCTGAGGGTAACCAGTTGTCTCAGGTCAGCCCAAATCAAAATCAAAACTCCGCCGTCCAGAGTCCACGGTATGTCTGTATTTTCCTTGGATGGCTTTTAGCTCTGAGGTCACCTGGGCTTTGGTAATGGAGTCTTTCTTTTGCAGGAACTCCTTTTCTCCTGCAGTTTCACTCGAAGGATACTGCTGGAGAAATGCCACCAAGATATCCGCATATTTCGACTGGCATGATTCCCAGTCAACATTTTCTTGAAATTTTGATGCCTTATAGTCCAGGGTCACTTTGAGTAGCAAGGTCACTTCATCATCCGTCCAGACAAAGTTATCTGTGCGTGCTTTCGCCATTGTGTCTTCTTTGTTTTGGTTTGTAATCACCGCGTTGTACAGGAAAGCGCTTCAGCGCAGGCGCGTGGCGTCATGCCTTGGTGTTGCTTTGCAAATTTACAATGCCACCCATTGGCCTGGCGTGCATACTACAATGTTCCCAGTAGATTTTGCGGTTTTGTGTGAATGGGGATCGTTTCAATAACGTCGTCATATAAACGCGGAAGTGTTTTAAAACACAAAGGACAGACTTTTCCGATTTTAGAGAAACCGTTGTCGTCTAAACAGGGCCTGAGATGATTTTCTGCGCTTGTTTATTTATAGTTTGTTGAAAAATATATCTTGAAGACTGGGATGTTGGCAGACTCCCATAATCTTCATGGCTGACTTTACTAGTCTGTGAATTTGGGCCTTGGCCTGGACTGTCAAATTTCCTAACCATTCCGAAATCCCATAGCGCAGTAGGCTTTCCACCACAGCATGATAGAAAAGTTGCACTTCCTGGGTCACACTAAAGGTTCTCAGCCTTCTCAGGAAGTGCAGCCTCTGCTGTACTTTGGTACAGATGACAGTAAGCTAAACTAAGTTAAAAAAAAAATGTTTCAAATTCTTTGTTGGAGTATAATAGCCGTTTTTCCATTAACAAATACACATGAGAAAGACAAATCAAGAAACAAACAAACAAACACAAAAAAAACTGTCTGACTCCACACCCACAGGCTTGATATGGTAGAAATTGCACTCTTGTTTACAATTAAAAAACAGAAAAAAGTCAAGTAAAGTATGAAGTTCAACTAAATGCTAACAAAGACTTATAACACTAAGTTAGACAATAAGAGCGCAGGAGGAGTTTCCACTCTAAACCTCCAGCCTCGGGGTGTAATGATGGTAGTTAGGCCCAAAAAGAGCCCCACGTTTTCATACGTTTCTGTTTTCCTCCTCACACTGTATAAAATCTTCTCCCGTTTACTATAGGATGTTAATTAATTTAACCATCACCTCTGTGAAAGAGGAAGTTCAGATTTACACTTTTGCAAAACACGCTTTGTTACAGCTGTGCCTGTGAGTAATATGAAGCAATTCCAAAGCATATTAAGAAACTAACAGAAATAATAATAATAATGATAATAACAACCTTCCTCATCCAGGTTTTACATCCCCAGCAATTAGGGGAGGCATTCTGTTATATTTTGTGGAGTCTATGGAGTTTGATAACTTATATTGAAGATATTAAATTGTGTTTAAGTATGTTTAATTGAAATTTATACAGTTTGTGGTATTTCAACAATATTGGACCTATTAACATCATCATAATTACATTCAACATATAATTCCCATTTACTTAGCTTTTAATCTATCGATTGATAAGTTACTGTTTACAATTAAAGCGAAGTTGTTAACCTTATTCCAGAGATGTACCTGCTACATTTTGATATGTGTCTTTATCCATTCCAGTTTTGGGTATCCAGATCCAGATTATTTGTCCAGGGTTCAAGAGGAGCTTCGTCTTAAAGGAGTGACACTAGATGACTGATGGATGAAGACAATCGGAGGATGTCCTTCAAATACATTTGACTCTTTGTATGGTTACAAAGTCTCTAATTTCCAGTTTGCACTTTTTGCACTCCTCAAGCAGGGATCGTCATCACTGACGCTATGAGATGTTTTTAGTCTATGAAGGGGATACATGGAACTATTGTTTAGAGATGTGAAGGTCGGTGGCTTTTCCCAAAGAGTTTTTTTTAACTGCCAACTGACTATGCAAAAAAACAACACAAAAAGCTCTGAACACAGTCTGTGCAGCATGTGAGCCAACAAAACAAAGATTACATTGCAGTTGGTTAATAAAAGAGTTATTTAGTACTACTGATCATCAGAGTTCAGTAAGGTATATATCTTTCAACTTTGGATCACAGGTCTGGAGCCTAAAAGCAACATAGGAGGCAGAACAGGTGGTAAAAACACATCATCTGTGAAATGCATAGATAAAGATTCCTAGGAATATGAGAGATGATAATATATATATATATGGCATTGTCATAGGTAGTGTATTGTGTGAAAAGGATAATCTCTTATTCTCAACAAATCTGAATCATTCCTATAATCACTGTGTAGCCAAAGCCAATATAAGATATAGCTAACTGTGCTGTGGACCCTCATTGTTGTCCAGAACCCTAATATAACCACAGGTGACATGTTCTTCATTACAATGGACATGGGCATTGTAGTTTGTTTTAAGATGATTCCACATACACTGTCCTGCTGCTGTTAATATTCAGTAATGCACCAGATCTGTGGCTGAAAATAGACTCCAACAAAAGCAGTATTTACTAATGTTTTAATAATAAAAATAAATATTCGTCTCATATGCTTACGTCTTTATTAGGATTAAACAGGTTCAGGGATGAGACAGGGAAGTCAGAAAGTACTGAGATGTCGGTTTTGGTCCTTTCAAGGGATATGTTGACACTAACTCAACTCTGAACTCAACTTTAATTATATAGCACCTTTTATACAACATGCAGTCCAGAGTGCTTCACAGAGCAGGATTAAAACAGCAAAGACAAAAAAGTCAAAACAATAAAAATAGACAACAGTCAGTAGAATTTTGCAAGACTAAAATTTACGACAATAAACAAAATACAAGGGATAAAAAACAGTAGAAAGACCAGACTTAAAAACTGAGGCAACAAATGTTGGTGCACCTTAAGTAAAAGCTAGTCTTAAGGTGTCTTTTAAAAATATCCGTGCCTCACATCCTCATGCAGACTGTTACAGAAACTAGGGTCACAGAGGCTAAATGCTGACTCCCTATGCATCCTTGGGAGATCCTTGGGAGCCTTAGTAGGAGGCCAGCTGCAGAGGGCCCTGGAGACCTGCTAGGTACATATCTAAAAAGCATGTCTGAGTGTTAGACTGGTGTCAGGCCATTCAGTGATTTTTAAACTACTTAGAGAACCTAAAAATATATTCTCCCCGTCTGTCAGTACTTGTGTCGCTGCTTTCTGAGCATGTTGTATGCGGCAGCAGCTTATATAGACATAAAGAAAATCATTACTCTTATCATAAAGCACCTTTAATATCATGTTAATTAACGTTGTGCCTTTCTATCACACCAGTCAACGCACTTGTGGCAGACCAAAGGAGTGTCAGGAGCGATCTCAAGTCCAGTCATGTAGCTATCAAACTCTTTTGGTCCAAAAGCATCTTTGATATTTTTCAGTCCTGCCTCTTGCCTGTCTGCTCCACTAGAGGGTGATGCTCTCCTCAAAGAAGACTGTGTGATGGTGTCTGCTTGGTATGCAGCTGTATCATCATCACAAACCCACAGTCCCGCAGCACCTCCCAAACCTCATCGCCCAAAGTCAGTGAGAGGAGCAGAGCATCTGCTATAGATGATGAGTCATGTGTTTCTATGGTGCTCGGGGCAGTTTTAGCAGCAGTGTATGTACGACAGAGGGAACTGTTATCACCATGTGTTTGACCACATTGAACTGATTGTTTTAAGGTTTCTGATTGCTGTGAATATACTATTATACGGACAGTGTACCCTAAAATCAAATACACATATTTTTCCTCTTACCTGTATTCTGCTTATCAGTCTAAGTTGTTTTGGTGTGAGCTGCCGAGCATTGGAGATATCGACTGTAGAGACGCCTTATCTCCAGTGTAATGGAACTAGATGGCACTTAGCTTGTGATGCTCAAAGCGCCAAAAAGAACATTTAACTCAACAGCAATGTCTCTTTCTGTATCACTGTGCAGAAGGGAGTGTGCATCTACTCATGGACAAGTGTCTTGTGCTCATGACAGTGTGAGATGTAAACATTATGGTGTCCTCCTCGGCTAAGCTATAACATTAGCTAGCTCAGTGGTGCTAGGTGAGCTAACAGTAGATGCACGCTTCCTTCTGCGCAGTGATACAGGTGGTTGGTGTAGTTTGGTAAAAAGAAAATAGTTCCTACATGAAACTGCTCACAACAAGGTCTGTGGATTATCTTGAATAACTGGGTCATGATTTCTGGAAAGAGACATTGCTGTTGAGTTTTTCAGATGGTTTTGTTTTCCGCTTTACCACAAGCCGAGTGCCATCTAGTTCCATTATATTCAAGAGAAGGCAGACATCTCTACGGCCAATACCTCCAACACTTGGCAACTCACGCCAAAACAATGTAGACTAATAAATAGCACTACAGGTAAGAGGACAAACACTGCATGTAAGCCCCATTTATGCTTTTCAGGTGAACTGTCCTTTTAAAGATGAGTTGTTGTATGTACACAGACAAACCCTGATTCAATTTAAAGGTTAATAAAGACAAAAGAATTCAAGGGTCATCTATTGTTGAACTGAAAGTTACTGTAAACGCCTAAAAAGTGTCCGAGCCATCACCCACACAAATAAACCTAAAACACTGCAAACAGAGCAGGAGACACACGCTCTGTTTTTGCTTTTCACTACAGGCTCTCTGAGCAGCATCTATTTAACTAAGCTACAGCTGAATATAAATTAATATCCAGCTGATCTTCTCAGGAGCAACAGAGTTACAGGATGAGGAAACACCTTTAACCTATATTTCTATATCAGAGAGAGTGCACATGTGACAAGGCGGAGCTACGGAGTTCAGCTCTTTAGCGCTCTGGTGTTTAGCGGCTGGGGGCATTTCTGTGGCCTAGGATCTCAGGGCATCTGCTGCTCTCACAAAGCAGACAAGGACCCATCTGGTCAAATGTACCCTCCCACCCCCACCTTCGCCTTATCGCCTTTTCTCCCATAATTCATCAGTCTAGTCCATCCATTTCTCATTATCATCCCTTTTCCTCTCTTGTCGCATCATATTATCATTTTCCATTAACTGTCTGTTATTTATGGGTTTTTTTATTTGCCAATTATTTCCCTTTCTGCTGTAATGTATAAATGTCTGATACAACTTCATGAACATGTCATCACATATTTGTATATTTTGTTGTGAATTATTATTATGTTGTAGACATTTCAACAGAGGAGTGATTTACAGTGATGGACTGGAAAATTGGCTTGCTAAGCAGTGGAGCAGATTGTGATAAAAAAAAGAAAAATGGAACACTGAACATACCTAACACACAGAGAGAGGTAGTGCGGAAATGTAACCTACTTTTGAACATAAGATATTTCATGTGAAAGGCTAAAGACGGTTTCCGTAAAAAGACCCATCTGACTGTATTTCTTCAGGCATTGTTGTCCAGATTAAATTTAAACAAAAAAGCATGGACTCAGTATTTTGTTTGCACTCTCACTCATAAACTTTGGGTCCAGAATTTACATTAAACTGAACGGCTCTTTGCCCTTCTCTGCAGGTGTTTCCCCTCCCTGTCATTGTCCATCTGGACATCTGGGAACAGGGGCAAAGAATCACAGAAATATACCCAGAGATATAAATATGCATCAAAGATTATGCAGAGCAATATTGTGGGTGGATTAAACATGCATCAATGTAAATAGCCAGTGACAACCTTGCCCTATAAAATGGATTGATGACAGTGAAAATAAGCTCTCAGTGTATGGATTAAAACCAATACATCTGTGGCTGCTCGCGTTCATTCCCATCAAACGTCGCTTTGCTCCGTTGTGGTTGGATGACTTGAATATTCTCCCTGTCAGGCGCTGAAAATAGCACCAGGGCTTTGGTGATTTCGTGTTTCTGGGTGTGACTAGACGGCCGCTCAGGAGGGGCTCCCAGGAAACACACAGACGTGCATACCCATCAGACGGGAGATGTGCAGTGTTTCCTGTACTAGAGATGATAAGAAAATCATTATGTGACAATGCAGAGCTGTTGTTCTCGCCCCCTCTCCCCACTGTGCTCCTTAATTAGAGTGTCTCTGGCTGTGGGGAGAACCCTGGCACATCGCCTGCCTTCCTGCCTGCCTGCCTGCCTCCTCATCCTCTGGTGCTAGAGCTACCCAATCACAGATATACCTGTCTATCTATGTGCAGGGTGCGCTACTCTTTGTCTCCCCTCACTGTAATGAGGATCAGCTCCACCAGACATAGCCTACTTTTGCATACCTTTGAAGGTATGCTTTTTATATATATATATTTCTTAACCCAGTTTCCTCTTTTAATGCCAAATTTGAGAGATAAATGTTCTCTGTCTTGCCTGATTTAAAAGCATCTATATGGGACAAATGAGGATATTGCAGGCTGTGTTTATATGTTAGGTAAATGGACAGGAGGAGGCTGAGGAGGCATCTGTCTCCACACACACTCTTTGTGTGACAGAATGTCAGCCCACACCGCCGACATGCTCATTCACTGAGCCTAAGGCTGTTTGCTTAAGAACAGCAAAGTGAAGGTGGGTGTGTGGGTGCTTGTGCTTCTGTGGCTTTTGTCTGTGTGCCCTTGACTGCATCTGTGCATACTGTATGTACGGATATGCACCAGTGAATACTTGTGTGTGTGTGTGTGTGTGTGTGTGTGTCTTTATCGAGGCAGTTTCTCACATTCTGTTCTCTGATTCATAGCCGGGGCTACACGGCTTTTTGTCTGCCTGATTTAGCAGAACAGACCCTCTGCTTTTCTTAGTAATGCTGACAGATTTACTGACTTACCTCACAGTCAGGACACAACAGCAGAGCTGGCAACTATTGGGGTCTTTGGCTGAGATGTCAGCGTCACAGATTGAAGGCTCTGCTCAAGCTGTTCTTCATTAGCGACAGCCGAGTTTCTCCCTGATATGAGAATAGCAACGCCATTATCTGTCACCGTGAGAGGGATTAAAATAATGTCCAGTAATTACCCCTCCAAACTTAAACCAGGAACACTGTTGTTATCAGTTGTTTATCACGCTCATGTAAGCGTTTTTGTTCATACACCCAACCTGATCATTTCATTCATGTGAAACTGCAGTAACAGGCTGTGCAGCTACATGAAAATGTTCAACAAAAGATGAGTGAAATCCAAAGCGAATACAATCTTTACAAATGTTTTCTGGGTGCATTGAGGAATGCCAAACTCCTTTGTTGCCTTGTCCTGTCTGCATCCTCAGCCTTGGCCAGCCACTCTCAGACTGCCTCATGTAAGAGCAATTAGCTGTGGCTGTCATGGCAACTAGCATGACCTTTCTGTCACTTTACAAACGAGAATCTCAACCAAGGCCTGTCGTTCTTCTGAACAACTGTAGCAGCTGTCTGGAGCTCTTTTCACATTAGTGGAAAAATGTTTCTTTTCATGACAAAAATCAGACTGAGGCTGGCAGAGATGTGTCTCAGTGAGGACTCTGGACACATCATGTCTCAGCGGGTACTCAGTGTTGGGAGGTTACTTTTGACATGTAATAGTTACCAGTAGTCGCTAAATCAAAGTAATGTAAATTGATTACTTTTCTAACAAATGTTTTAAAGGTATACTTTGCAGGATTTTCCTACAAAACAATGTGTGGGTTCATACAGACGTAACTCCTCCCAATCATCACTTATAACCCACTGTAAGTGTGTGGTGGTGTATTTTTCTGCAGAGACTCTGCATGTATTTCCTTATTTTCTACTTATCTCCATGTTTGGGATGTTTTTGGGTGGGTACCCCCACAGTGCTCAGGTGAGGTCAGGGCTTTATGAAAGGTAGCGACCGGAAGCCAGACTGTAAGCAGCAGGCATCCAAGAGACACAGTGCTGAGAAAAAAAAATGCAAATATAACGAGATGAAACACAAAATAAGAGTGAATCTGGGGTTGGCTTTCACTTTTATCTTTACTTGCAAGCATGTTTGCAAACAGTAACCAACAATCCCGCGTGGTATACCTATAACTAGGTAATTAAGCTGGAAAATTGCTGGGAAATAGGCCACAACAAAAGAAGGCATCCTGCATGGTGAAAAGATGCAAAGCAACAGAATGAATGTTAAATATATTCAGATGTACAGAGGAGTAAATATAGACCGTACAGGCAGTGTGTTGGGCCTAAAGAGAGAGAAGGGCCCTCCAACAATGTGTTGGACAACATGTTGGATGGAGAATGGGCCCTTATGAGTTATTGCCACCCTGAGAATATGCCTGTGTTCAAAGATGAACTCTCATTAAATTAAAAACAGTGCCATGTGCTATATGTGCCCTTGAAAAAGGCAAAAACCCATCTCTGTCATGTTTATTTTTCTTTATTTGTAAAACGGTCAGTAGCATCTATAACAAATCACATGCTTATTCTTTAACTATAAATCAACTATTCTATAAATCCACAATTAAAATAGTTAAAATAAATCAATAATTTCTTATTTTCTTTGGTATTTTTTGTTGTATACAGATATGAAATGATGATTGCTGGGTAATATGTATGTTGTTGTTATATAATGTCAAGTCTCTGATCACGTGACAAGACGATATGGGCACGGTAGTATGCAGTAGAGCCCATCATAATAGCGTGCACTGAGGCCCCTTGTAACTAACTTATGCCACTGCGGATGTAACCCCTCTGTAGTCACCAACATTTTGATTAGTAACTATACTCAAATTACATTCTTTTTCTCAGTGAATGTAACAGATTACATTTATTATAAATGTAATTTAATACATTACATTTGTTTTGTAAGTTTATTACATAACTGTGCTACATGTCACTGGTTACCCAACACTGTGGGTATTAAAAGAATCTGTTAAATAAGTGATATTGTGGATTCCATCAATTTTTGATGCAGCCTGGTATATTTTACACGGGAAGGTTGTATCAAGTGGCACTTTTACTGTATGTGAGCCCCACTGAGACTTTGAAGGAACCAGTTATTATACTGCTCAAATAGCAATGAGCCCTTTTATCTCTTCATATATAAAGCACATCTCCAGGTTGGCATACCATAAGTTCATGTGTATTGAAGGTAGGGTTTGCTCTATAAATCTAAAATTAGATGTCAAAATTACACATTAAATAGATATCTAATGGATCTTCTGTGTTTGGATTTCATCTCCATTTATTTACACTTGAAGACAACAGAAGAAGGACGAATATATTCAGCATTAACCAGTAGTTTTCTAAAGATTTCCCAAACTGTAGAGAAAGCATCATTATTATATAAAGACCTGAGCTCAGGCACGATCCTACACATAAGCTTTTAATGCCTCGCAGTGTAAATATAAATATGGACCAGCTCAAGAAAAAATGTGCTTGCACAATTGTAGATTTTATTTTGCTGTGCCAAGGTGTAGGCTGAGAAAGCATTCTCTGCTGCAGCTAAGTGCACTTGCTGACAGATATTGTGGGCCACACAAAGATTTTATTTACCCATGTGTGATGTAACTATTTTTTGCACTGTAATTCAGGTTGAGCCTCCACACAGAGACCTGATACAGATCCAGAGAAGATCAGGATAAACCTGCAGAGCTATCAGACAAGTAATACCAGTCTCTAACCTCAAGGTAAAGTATGTCAGGGCAGGTGAATTCTTGTGGTTATGAGGCGGGCACCTTGTTTCACCTGTGGTTTGTTGATGAGGAGACATCACACTTCCAGAGGGCAGAACAGGAGCTCTTACAATTAGCAAATGGAGCAGCTGCACCTTATGGCAACAAAGAGCTCACTCAGCAGTTTAGCTGATGAATCATAAGAGTAAACAGAAAGCTTAATCATGTCAGATAATTATAGCAAGAGTTGAGAATGTTGTGTGAGTAACCCTTCCTGCTACAGTGTGTCCTCGTATGAAACATGAATCTGAGTGAGTCATACAATACATTTTCATATTTATAGCTAAAAAATAAAGATTGCTCCAAACCTAGAAGGATAAGGAAGTCTTGACAGAAGAGTTTATCTGTGGGGTAAATTATTTTCCTGGGTCCAGACTTTGGAATCCACCCACTCCACCAAAAACCACCAATAAGCGCTGTGGGGGGAGGAACGATAAGCCAATCAGTGCCGAGGGTGGGACTAACACCATGGTCAAGCTGTTGTCAAATGGCTCACCGGAACCAATGAGAAGTAATAACAACAACGCTGACTGCTATGGACAAGATGGATGCTGCTATCAAAGCTGTTCTGAATTGATCTGACTTCTCAGTATCGCCTGACATCATAGTTTATTTTACTTCGCTCCACTGCACTCTTAAAACCCCGGCAAAACAAGTACGTTGGCATGTGTACACATCAGTGTGACCCTAAAATGATGTTAGATTCAGGTGGAAACATTGGTCTGATAATTCTGATAGTGAAACCAGTTATTTTGCAGGGTTTGTGTAACTCAAAAAAGGTATTCATGAACTGTGCCTCAATTCAGGGGCTGCAGCCTTCAAAGGCCACATTTGGAGACTGATTGCGTCGCATCGGCGCGACCAAGGCTGTTCCATTTTGAAGGCTCCTTCAAATGCCGCTGAGAAATGGAGCCTTTTTTCCCAGAATTTGAAGGATGCAACAGATGAATCCATCGTGACACAGCCTATCCCACGATGCATTGCATGCCGGTTATGATTATATACTGAGTTAAGTTAACTGACAGTTGTTAACTAGCTAACGGTTAACTGTTGTTAACATTACTATTAGCTAAAAACACACAGCTTAAACAATCTTAATTTAATAAGCTGACCTGAAAACGTCCATCAGTCTAAAATATATCAAACATCAGTGTCTCCAGCAGTGAATCATCTCCTCAAGTATTAAAAACAAAACAAAAAAAAAAACATATATAAAACAACTCTGGGTCCATGATTTAGGGCTAACTAACTTACTAGCTTACTTTTGTCAAGCGCAGCTGGTTTCTAGGTAACAGGAATGCCAACAGGTCTTCAAAGGACGCGGCTGACGTCAACCGCGAAGGCCGCTTCCTTCAAAGGCTGCAGACCCCTGAATTGAGACACAGCTATTGATTTACAGACATATGTTTTGCCATCTTAAGTCTATGGGAAAATGTCTTTTTGGGCCACACAACCTTATGTGACGGAACTGGAAGCTGTCGTCACACTGCTTGGCCACTATGTTAAATTGGCTTCAAAGTCCAGCGCACTTCCTGAAAGTCTGCAAGGCTATTCGATGAAGCCTGGGATACAATCTTTTACCCCGTGGGAGCTGTAGGTTATGACACATGTGCATTGTAACTGGAGCTGCGATGTTTGAGGGTTAGAGCGGACGGGGCTAAACATAAAGGGATGGTGTCCGCTCAGGTGCTCTGTGGGTGCGCTCAGCCTGACCGAAGTTTTGGGTACACTCTAATAGAAAGCGGATGATATACAATAGAACGTTTGCATATCAAAAACATTTGTTTATTACGGACTTCTTCAATAATTACGTGATTGTAATTCCCACCTTTATTGCTATTTTTCTAACAAAAATATTCCAACCCAAGGCCGACTGCGGATGCCTCAGTGAAATCAATCATACCCATGTTCTATGATAGTGTGTCAGCTACAGAGCCAGGCAAAGATTACCTACTTAATTTCATGATTCCAGGACTGTTATTAAATTGTTTATTAAATACTAAATGATTGTGAAAATGTAACGTAATGTAATAGGAAAAAAAGATCTTATAAACATCAAAGGCCATCTCAATAATTAGAGCGAGATGGAGAAGACGGAGAAAGCGAGCATTTAAATATAGCCAGTGTGGCACACTGATTCCTGTCACAAAGGTGCCTCTAAGCCTTTTACAGTCAGTATCAAGGCAGGAAGGATAGCAACCGGGGGGGAAATGCATATTTACTTATCAAAGATGCCTCCCAAGCAGCTGTGAATCAAAAACCTTGGAACATGCGAGTCAAAGAGAAGAGGAAGAAGAAACAGTGAAAAGAAGAAACAGCTTCAGGAGGAAGGACACAGACAGAGGGCGGATGAAAATCCTCCACGGGAATATCTTTGGAGCTGATGTGTTGCATAGTAACAGACCGCATTCCACTATCTAGACCTTGCATTGATTAGGAACTTCTCTTTTATCTCAAACGACTTTCTTTCCCAGCTTTTTAAAGGTGATGATGCGTACCCAAACAGACTGGAGTTAAATATAGAATGCCAAAGTAAAACCACAACAACGCACCATTTGCTGTGCTGAACAACACTCCTTGGTACATAGACTGGATAAATATATTGTAATAAACATAGTCACCGTGATGCCACCCTTTGGTTTGTGGACTCCCGTTTTGAAGCCTAAATTTCTGACATTTTGGCCGTTGCCATCTTGAATTTTGGGTGTCTGAAGTGGCCATATTTGGACAAAAGGTTGGAGCTCTGAAGGTGCGAGGGGTGGATCTAACTCACCACAGCTGATTGAAAACAGCTGGAGCTGGAGCCGATAAATACCTGTTACTACTGCAGAGTCAATTGTCCCGTGAGTGAATGCCGAATGTAACCTTTCCCATTTAATACAGTAGCTATTTGTTAGTGGGTGTCATTTGGATATTTGTGCAGTGGGAAAGGGGCTACAGATTTTGATGATGCCACGCAGACAACCTGTTGCCAAAAATGGCCATGTCCTTAATTATTCACAACTTTAAGCCTAAAATGTAGCAGGTGAGTTGTACAAAAAATTCACCCTCATACAGTTGTCATGAAGGGGGAAATTATCTATAGAGAATCAAACTGTTTGAGTGCAACTGTGCAGCTGGCTGTAACATGTTTATTTCTGCTGTAAAGTTGGCCATTTTTTCACAAGGGTCTATGTGAATGGACTTGTTTTTGGAACCAGCCTCAAGTGGCCATTCAAAGAACTGCAGTTTTTGACACTTCCATGTTGGCTTATGTTAGCCCTGAAAGTTGCCGCTTGGCTTGTTAGAGAAGCTGCAATCTGACGCTGAATCTGCTTGAGTTCAAGGCAAAGTTATTTGTTGTGTAACACATTCTTGAATTTCTCATTTGCATAACATCAGCCCATTCTCGCTCCCAATTCATCAAATACGGCCATTTTTTGACACTGATCTTGGTGTCAGACACTGACACACAGAAGCACCCTTTGCAGCAGTCTATGATATGCAGTGGGCACTGCTGGAAACTACTCTAGCATAAAGAGCGAAAAAGGCCATATTAGGAGGCCGTCCGTATTTTCCCCCTGAAGCGTGCTGTTTATTTCCTGTGTGAAACTAAACATTAATGGAGTTATTTTAATAACAAAGTACTGTCTGTGCTAGTATGTGACATGACGTATGTCACGTGTAGTTACATCACATTAGTAACAACTGTACTTATTTTAAGCCAAACCATGATGTTTTTCTTTTAACCCTAACCACTTGCTTTTGTTGCCAATAAACCAAAAACCAAGTGTTTTACCTATGTTGTAAGTGTATTTTTGAAAAAGTCTGTATGCATGTAATGAGCAGAAACTGTTCTGTAACTGTATGTGACAGGACGTATATGACGAGTTGGTATGAGAACAAGTTGATCATTCTAGGATAAAGAATTGAGAAGCAAAGTGAATATTTGCATAAGTTGGCACAAGTGTGACAGTTAATTAGAAATGTCATGACCGCCTGACTTCTAAATTCTGGCCTGAAAATAAGCAAGAACGCTTACTGTTGGTGTTCCTCTCCCTTGGACACAGTGGGATTGGCAGAGGCTGCGTGGATGCTCAGGCATGCAGCCATAAACACACAGACTCTGGCATGCAGGACTCACGCTTACTGAGTTCATCAACTGTCTCATGTGTATCATAGTGATGCTTTTATATCTGCACTGCATGTGCCGCTGAAAATACTGCTGTAAGTCAGTGACTGAGGCTCCTACTGTAAATCTACGCCAGGCTCTTGACACCTCTGTTGCACTGTAAGACAAGGCGATGCACACTGCAGTTCGATGGTGAAACAGGCAGAACTGATACTGTCTGTGAAAAAACATCTGCGCAGCTCTACTGTTTCCCTCAATGCTCGCACTGCATTCCTGTCTCTTCCTTTAGAAAAGTAAGGAAACACGCTCTCATCACAGATAAAACAGCTGTTGTTGTCATGACAACATATCCCTGCAATGAAACTGTTGTAGATCAGCACCTCAAATGCCTGTTTGGTAATTATGCTGATAACGACGCCTTGTTTGAAAGAGTGATCATATACACCTTACTTATGTATCCTCTGTTTGATCTTCACATCTTCGCTGCGACTTGGCTCATTTCAGTTTCCTGTGGATGCTGCCTGACAGCAAAGACCTCTTCCCATTGCAGTGCTTATGTAATCTGCATCGGCTCTATGCTTCAGTTCCCCCTTTGAGTATGTACATGCAAGAACATCCCTCTACTGTGTGTATTCTCAGTGCTTTTACAGCTCCCCTGTCACTAAAGATCAATGTCATCGCTCAGCTGTGGTGTTTCTCTTAGATCCACCCCTCCTTCTTTAACACTCCAGTGTCCGCATCTGTTGCAGCAGGGCAAACTTAAAGCAGCTCTCTCTTCAAAGTCCACCTCATTTTATAGTAAAATAGAGATGAGGCTTAAAGACACTGAGCTATTGAAGATATCCTCCCATCTCCTCACACACCCTCCCCCTCGGCCTTTGCTCACTCCTTGTTTCTTTCCGCCCAACACCCCCTCCAGGAAAGAGCAGAAGACTTATTGCTCAGTGGGAGGGCCCTCTGGTCCCTCATGCATCCTGGACCAAGCGTAACACACACCTCACACTCCCACAAACCTCTAAAGGCACATGCTCCCGCCTGTAGCCATGGTTCCCTAAAGAGGAGTGGCGGAGACAAAAATGAGCAGAGTGCCGTCTGCAGTAGCCGCGGCCTCCCTTTTGTCTCCCTCCCATCCTTCCCCCCACTGCTTCTACTCCTCTCATAGCTGCAGGGACCTTAGGGATAACAGTTGCACACATGCACGCACACACATGCACGCTAATCACTGATGGAGACGTGCTCTGTTTGGAGGAATGCACTGGTCCTTTTAATGGATGCTGATGTTTTCCGTCTGAGTTATGGAGCAGGTTCATCCATCTACTTAGGCTGCCAGATTTGGATTCAGTGCTTTGATGTGGGGCTTTTGCACATGACCACTGAGCAAAAAGGAAAACGACAGTGGTGAAACACAGCAGAGACACAATATGGTGTAATTATGGAGTAATTATCACTGCTGTGCACTCAGTCTGCTGCAGCTGACCTAATCTAGCATTTTAATCAGCATGAAGGACAAAGCATCAGACCCTGCTCTGGTGCAGCTGAGGGGACGGCGCTTATGGGCGATGTACTGGATGTCTCCATGTTATTTTGGCTTGTGCAGACACACGCAGGATGTGGCATGTTGCCAAATCCACTGTGTGTGTTTCTGTGTGTGTGTATTTATGTGTGTTACGGGTACAGCCCAGTGCTCATCCTCTCGTGCTCAGACAGTGTCACATTGTGCAGAGCAGAACACGCCTTCGCCTTTGTGTGCGGTTGCCCAGAGATCACAAAGCAGGGCATAGAGCATGTGCATATTGTGTGTGTGTGTGTGTGTGTGTGTGTGTGTGTGTGTGTGTGTGTGTTTGTACCCTGTGTTTTTTGGATGTAAGTTTTGGATTGATGCACTCAGGGAACATCCCTTGTATAAAACGTGCACAATACAAAAATTAAACACTGCCATTTGATGTATAGCTCCAGACTTTTTATCTGAAAATTAAAACATATGAACAAACATAAAGCACTGAAATTTGGTACAGGACGCCTCTCATTGAGTCACACTTAATATAACGTCCCTTGTATGATGTGAACAACACAATACACATTTTTATTTTCGTCCAACAAATACCTGCCATTCATGTAAACAAGATTGAGGAAATTTGCTCTTCTGGCAAATGGAATAGAGTAAACATATAACAGAGGCAACGCTTGCACACACACACACACACACACACACACACACACAGCGTGTAAGGATTAGAGTAAACTGATGATTACTCATCCAGCCCACATCTTCTCAATTTGCATGACTTGTGCCACATACACATCCCTGATCCATCCCCGTTAATGCATGAGGATGTGTCTTAAAAACAACACTGATTTTTTTATATTGCTTAAAAAAAACAAAAAACACAGCATCCAGTTTCTGAGGCAGAACTTGTGCTTTCCCACTGTGGCCACAGGGAACATTAAACAATTGCTCACATTTGACTGAGCTCATTGGTGGTGCTGCCAGGGAAACACAAGGTCAAGAGAGAGCTCCAGGGGAGCCGTGGGTTTAGCCACAGGAGGGAGTTTAGGGTCAGGGGTCACACACAGGGGTGGGGGTGGTGGAGGAGCTGCAACGAGTTTAGTCCTCAGTGAGCCAGAAGATACAGAGGGAAGGTCTTTTTCAGGTGGACGGCTGCTGGTGCTGTGTGTGTAACATTATGATGCAGAGGGTGTCTTTCAGGGTGATTTATTTAAGTCATCAACAAGATAACAAGGACATAGAGGGAAGAATATATTTTTAGTTTCGCATGAATTCATTATTTCCTCTGAGATCTAAAAAAAATAATGTGAAAAGAAAAATCAAAATTTTCCTGCCAGTCTTTGCGGGAGCTTGTATGGAGATTGCGAGGATAAAAGGCATATTAGGAATGTTGTGATCATGTCCTTTTAAATCCTCTTATACCCCCCCTCTCTGAGAGCAAACTGGCTGAATTGGAAATGGATGGGTTTGGATATTCTGGCCCTGCCCTGCACTGCGGCAGAGGCAGAGAATCTGGTGTCTGTGTGTCTCAGTGAGAGAGAGAGAGAGAGAGAGAGAGGGAGAGAGAGAGAGGGAGAGCACACACTGCAGGACTCGACACCTCATCACACCTCATCAGTAATCAAAGATTAGCACGTATCTGTGCAGATGTGTGTTGATGGATGCGTGCAGTTTTTGGCGTAGCATTCCTGAGCACTGTTTTTTATGGTTTTAAGATGGCAGTATGGACGATTTGATTCTGCCTGCAACAAGAAACATAAAGTGACAGGTTACTTCTGGAATGTGTTGTTGTCCTGTTGCGTCCTTGCAGAGAGTTATCTGAGGACCCGGAACATGATGTTAATATTACACAACAGCACTAAGGGCTGTCCACTCAGTGCTGCATGACTCCCCTCAGATCACCCTTTGTACACCGCCATTCAGGCCCGCAGAAAAACTGTCCAGTCCAGCCTGAACACTGACTCACTGCACTATATATATATTTTTTGGGGGGAGTCGCACATAACTTTGAGCTAGAATATAATCACTATAACTACAATGAATAGATGAATGCCTGTTGTTGCATCGTCCATCATCAATCTATATTTTAATTTATCGATTTAAATGTCACCAGAGAGATAATGATGTTAGCACTTTTACGAATTTAATGTTGTGATGTGGATTTATATTCAGATTAGTTAAACTTGTGTGAATCAGAATTAATCCACAGTGTTTTACAGCCCATTAAAGTGGCTTTGTGAAGCTAAAATGCCCCTCCAGCTTTTGTCCATGGCGACACAGTAAGCCTCGGTCACTGTGACCCTCTATTTGTCGACACAAAGAACTTTTCTAAGGTGGCTGGTTATGGCAAAGTCTTAACAAAATGGCAGGGTTGATCCTAAAAGCTCACTGGACTGTGCCATGATGCCACTTCTCCTTAACCGAGCCCTCGAGGTACAAGCCACAGCTGAGTGGGCAATTGAACTCTCTGTGCCTGTCCAGATGTTGGCCTAATTTACTACGACTAGCAGCGTATGTGGCCCATTTACATGTCCTCACACCCAGTGTGTGTGCCTGCATGTGTACAATGTCAGCCTCTACCTCAGGTGCTCCAGCCTCCACCTTACTGACATCCCATGATTCATTTTGTTTTTTAGCAGCAGTGTTTATTTATTTATTTATTTATTTAGCAGAAAAGCAGCGAGAATTCAGGATGGCTCAGGCTCAACATGCTTGCATCAGTTTCTTACTGTTTCAGTGCGTTTTGATTAAGACAGATTATATTTTTAGTTTTACAGTTCAGGTGTTCAACAGCAACACAACCATGTCCCATATCCTGAGAAAAAAAAAAGGCCGTACAACAAAATTTGGGGTCATGTTAATGCACAGTTTCTCCCAGAATCATCTGACAAGCAACCACATGAAGACCCAGGTAAATTTAGCTGCTCAACACATCCTCATCCCAATCTTCAAATATCACTGCTTGGTCAGTGGACTTTCACCTCTACATATGAC
>NC_065521.1:24653165-24761722 GCF_006386435.1 Epinephelus moara
AAAACTGCATCTGAGTCACTGTAGCAGAGAGGCCTCACGTTATCGTAGTATGGAGAACCTTGAGGAGCAGAAAACAGAGAATTTAAATGGGGATAAAACACACAAAGGCATTTCTGATTTCAAGTTTCAGGTGCCATCAGTGATTTCAGTACAGCCCCTTTTGATCACAGGGACTCAAAGAAGAATGAGCGCAGTGCTGACTATTGCTGATTTGTGACGTTTAAAAGGAATCTAGTCCATTCTTTTGAAATACTGACAAAGGTTCTCAGTGTTTTTGTTATTTTCATGCTGAAATGGTAACACACTTGTAGTTTCCATACTTTGTAGTGCTTTAAAGTTTCTCTGTAAGTTGTTTTTGTTCCTGAATGTCTGATGGAAAAGGATAGTTTGATTCACACATTCAAAGGCATATTTTTATATCACAGGCACAAGGGTTGAGGCTAAATTTGCTTAGAAAAATGTTTAAGAGTGCATAATTTGAGCCAATGATTTATTCGTTTTAAGTGGAGATAGTTTCAGGAATCGATTGCTGTGACAACAGGCAGTTTGTCAGGGCAAAAAGGGTGATGGAGCAGCGGAGTGGCGGAGGCAGAGCAAGAGAATACAGCTGCAGGGATTATGTGCAATCGGCATCACTCCTCCTGCTGAGCCTCACTTTGCTGTCCCTGCAACTGCTCTTTTCCCTGCTCCTATATCCTCTGCTGGCATTTCAGAGGGAGAGAAGATGACAATCGAGCACTAAATCCTCATTGATCTTCTCTTGCAGTAGATTACGCAAGTGGAACGGTGGGGCTCGGGGCAGGCAGACGCTCCCACTCATGCTCAGAATCCTTAAGTAAACCACCCACCCCCCAAAAAATCCTCTGCTCTGCGCGCAATACCTCCAGTCCCTCTGTTACCACAGCAACAGCCTTGGAATCCACCATCTACATCAGGCATTCCTCCCACCTCTCCATAAAGGCTCGCTTTAACTGCCAATCAATCATTTTACACCGCAAACTGCCCACCCACCTACTGTTGGGGACATTCCTCCGCTCTGCAACAGAGTTGGGGACCACAGACATTCATCCACATGGTAACACCACACCTTATTACGACACACAAACTCAGTATTTAAATTTGGCAGCAACCTCAGGTCTGTGATCAGATGAAACAGAAGAGGAGCAGCTCAATGGGATTAACGTGTTTACTTTAGGCTCGGTGTGAATCCCAAAAGGGATTCGGCGTTCCTCTTATAGCTACAGAAAACAAAAGCAGGCTGTGTAATCACTCATTAGATATTACACAACCATCCTAATTGATTTACAGCGTGGAAAAACAATGCATCAGACGAAAACATATGAAAAAGCACACGCAACATGGATGTGTGCATAAAGATCAGTTTCATGAATACTTAATGATTTTTCCACATTATCAAAGGGTAAAACTGAATTTGCCAGCTGCCGGGCGCTGTGAGTGGAATAATGACAAGCTGCGATGAAATTCCTCAGGGCTCAATGTCCTGAAGAAAGTAAACATCGCAGCAAAGGAACAAAGGGACACGCTTGTTGTATTAAAACTGGGGTTCTGTGCCTTTGGATAGAAAAACGACTTTGTTCTACTCTTAAGTAGCGAATTAACTGAAACATTCAGATTAAAGCAAATGACTTGCTGTGTTTGTACAAAGAGGACAGACGTCGCCACCTTAAGAATGCAAATGACATTATTGCCCAAACACTATTTACACCTAGGGCTGGAGCAGGAAAGCCACGCTCATCTGTGAGACAACTTTGCGTTAGCTGACTGTGAAAATTGACACACATTAAAATCAGAGCAATTAGCACCACTAGGATGATGAGTCTGTGTATGTGTATGTGTGTGTGAGTGTGAGTGTGTGTGTGAGTGTGTGTGGGGTGACTCTGAGGTGTCTCATAGGTTGAGTCAGGGGGGCAGGGCGCTTTATAAATCTTTTCAATCTCCCTCAAGGGGTTATCACAGAGCCGGGAACCTGGGTGTGATTTTGCATTAAATGGCCACTGATCTAAATGCAGCAATCAATGGAAAGCTGCACAGGGGGTCCAAGAGCCTTTGCAATTAAAGCTGACAAATTAGTTACCCTGTCAAGAGGGAGGGGAGATGGAAGGGACGTCTAGGATGTTTTTTTCTCCACAGAAATCGATTTTATCATTTATTTTGGACAAAGGATTCATGGTTCAGTGGGTGTATTTATCCTATCTTCAAAGGAATTAAATAAAAAATGGTATGAATGTGTAAATATTAGTATTTGAAGCTCCACAGTGTACTGTTTGGGTACAGTAGCAGCCTTGGCAGCACTCTCCCGACACTCCAGGACCCAGTTTCTAATCCTGGAAGAAATAGCTGAGTCTATTGTGGCAGGAAAAAGCCAGGAGGAAGAGAAGAGGGAAAGCAGGAGTGTAGCCTACTGAGGGAGATCACAAAGAGCTCTCCTATGCCATTAATCCTTCACCCCCTGCAGTCTGATATCACAGAGTACCAGTCTCTGTCTCTTCCCTCCTTCCCTCCATTGCGACAACCCAAAGAATGGCTTGGGTAGATCAATACACATGCAGAGCCCAAGCATGCTCCAAATGTTCCCTTTCTTCTTTTTTCTCAACAGCATGCCTCGACAACAGATGGAGAGTTTCTGAGGCATGAAACATGGAGAGTGAGGCTCACTAACTGGGGAATGGAGGGAAAAGAAAAGAGCATAACCAAATTCCTGCGGCTGAGCTCAGCTCCATCCGTCTTGATGGTGCGGTGCCCAGAGCTATGTGTCGAGGTGAAAATTGGGCCAGAGCAGGAGTAGGCTTTGCAGGCCGAGACGACGGGCCTTGTGGTGGAGCATACAGGTGGGGGAGGGGAGGATCTGTTTTTTCCAAGTGTATGGGAGTAAGACTGTGAGTGTATTTTTGTGCATGTGTGCTAAATCAACTGAGCGATGTAGCCCGTCTTCATCATTAGCACACTCCTCTCCTACAGTGAGAATGCAGGGGTCAGACAGATTAATGATCCAGTGATGGGATGACTCACAGATTTGGGGATGAGAGTAGCCCTGCCCCTCCACCCACACTTAGCCGACTGGGAGCTGCTGCTGCTGCTGCTGCTGCTGCAGCTGATAACTACGGACTTCACAGCCAGGCCAAAAAACACACTACATTGCATCAGACAGTTGTTCCTTGGCTTCACATGCCAGAGCCAGTCAGAATCAGAGCTGAAGACCCCTGCAGGGAGAGAGAGGACGGCTCTTTGTTCCTGAACATCACCACGTCTGAGCTGTTAACAAGCTTTACTTTGTAACTTGACACTGTCAAAGCTCATCACACTCTGGATTTTGGAAGTTGACTCAAACAGCAGATGGTTTAAAAAATTTAAACCAAAGCCTTGATGTGCATTCAATTAAAAGTGTTTTCTGCTTACAAGCTTTCACAGCGTCATAGCCAGAGCCTCTGAGGTAAAAACTGTCAACCCTGTGTATGTTCAGAGACAAAGTTTCTCTCAGATAACTAAACACTACATTCTTACACTGCGTAGGCTTCAGAAGGAGGTTGTGGAGGATGGTGGGCGTATACAGTGCAGGACTTTGACACCATGTCCAGAGTCCTGTCTTAGGTTAAGGCAACAAATGCACTTTACGCAAGGTTAGGAAAAGATTGTGATGTGGGTTACATTCTAATAAAAAGGCATTAAAAATAAAATGCTGTAGTCACTACGACTGGGTACTGTCTTGCAAGATTGCCTTTTGTGCTGGGGAAACAACTGAAATATGTTTTCAGTGATCATTTTGCTAATACGTTCAGTATTAACATTTTTGCAACCTGACAGATACATTAAAACATTTCCTAATTATGTTGATAGAAAACATAATTTGCTCGGCATTGGTTTGCTGTTTCAAATTAGTTGTATACAAACGTAATTTCTTGGATAATTTCTAATTTCTAGCCTGTTTCAGTTACATTCCTTAATCTTTATTTTAATCAAAAACTGATGTAGTATTGCAACAATTACTCAGTTAAGAGATTTGATGCTGTGGTTTTTCATCGGAGTCAATTATTATGAAACATACCAAACACTGGATGGTTCCTGCCTACAAAATGTGAGGATTTCCTGCTTTATTTGTGTTGACATCATTGTAAATCGGATATTGTGTGCAAGAGTGTGGGTTTAGGGGTCCTCTGCCAGAAAATTTAGAGTGTTAAACACCTAATTCCCAGCATTCTGGTGCATTTTTACGCACCAATTTGTGCCTTTTCTGCATCAATTTATCATATAAATGTCTTTCATTTTGTCCAAATAAAGCCATCTGTTACTTTCATGCTTTGACTGGGGGTAGGGGGGACACACAAATGCACATGTTCTAAATATTTATGGTGATGTGCCCACTGTGTCCCCCCCCAAAAAATCTCCACCTATGATTGTGCAGACTGTTGGTCAGATAAAACAATCAAATTGCTACTTTTCTCTACTCTCTGATGATTTATAGATCAAACTATTCATCAACTATTGGATCAATAGTTAAAATAATCTTTAGTTGCAGCCCTCAAACAGACTGAGCCCTGAAAATGACTTACAGCTGAGTGGCTGTTAGAAAACGACTGACATATATCCATTAACGTGATTATTGTCTATTAACAGTGCCTCTCTTTTACAGTCATACAGATTGTTTCATCAGCTCAAATGGATATTGGGTTCATTACATATCAATCCTGTTCATTAATCATTTGATGAAATGATTATATATATACAGTTTCTTCTAAAACTCAAAGGCTTTATCAGCAAGACCATTCAACCTGAAATAAATTACCCACTAACACCATAACGAGATTCATTATCCACTATTCATGAGTTACAGCCACTGGACACTGTTCGCCTTCCCCTCTTTCTCTCCTCCCCTGCATGTCCAATCGGACCGGGCTGATTAAAACCGGTGGATTGATTTTGGTCTGTAAATCCATGGCGGGGCTGGGAGAAGGAGCTGCCTGCCATGTGGAGCCGGTGATGAGGTCAGTCCAATCAATGAAGGGGAGTTGGGATAATGAGGAGACCCTCTCAGTGTGGTGGGGCCGCAGCGGCACAACTCCACGCAATTAGAGCAAATTACAGTAGGAAGAAGAAACAGTACAGTGTGACCAACAAATAGCACCGGTGCCTATCGTCCATCACCGGGAGCCTGACATGAGATACATGAGAGTCGTCCATAACAAATGATGTGGGGGAGGGGTGACGTAAGTTTTCCTCTCAGTGGAACAAGAGAGTGAGAATGTGGTCTTTAAATCAAACCTAAAGCTGGTGGCAAATAAAAATATTTACATCACCATTAATAACTCTGTGATGCCTTTCGTGGCTGATTTAATCCAGTAATTTCAACTGTCTGAAAGACATGTGTACTACATACATTATTGTGTCTGTATTCAGGGTTGCAGTGGTGCACCGGTTTCATGGTATACTGTGGTATGAAAATTGAAGGTTATCATACTATATACAAAATGCAGACTATTTACACATACTTCCATAAAAATGGTTTCAAGTGTCAATACATGAATGGGTTTGTTCAACCAAAAAAACCCTCTGTTTTCTTTCCTTTAAGACTCATTGCAACATATATTAAAAAATAAATGTGCACTACTACATACTGTGATAATGGACACCAGTATATTTTCTGAGATGGTTGTTTCACTGTGTAAATCTCACACTGTTGCAACCCTTGCTGTATTGCATGGCATGTGTTTGTTATTGGGTGTGTTTATTGTTCCTTGTAATGCAAATTAGCCAGAAACTAACTGGTGCAGTTTTGGATTGTGCGTGGATAACGAGGAAGCAACAAAGAAAGGAGTCAACAGAGGGATGAAAAGAGTTGAAACAATTAAATATGTGAAGGACAAAAGTGTAAATGGGAACAGAAAGTGACAGGATGAAGAAAGAAACAAAGTAAGAAAGACAGACAGACAGCATATCAGACTCATTGGGTTGGTCAGAAGGGGTGGCCCAGTGGACCTATTCAGAGTCTTAATCCTCTGCATCATGCTGTTCTAGTGGGTGACCCAGAGCAGCATATGGAGGCAAATGCAGGTCACCAGAGTTTCTGAGCTGCCTCCTGTCTGTCTGCTCCAGAAAACCTTCCTGCTCAACAGGATGTCTCTGTGTGCCCATCATCCCCCGGCACCAGGCCCACTCCTGCTGGCCATACCAAAGGTCCACAGTCTGAGATTAAAAAGCAGGATTTGGTCTGGGGAGGGAATTACACTCACTTTTTTTCCCCCTGTTGCTGCTTTTGGATAACGGAGGGAGGGTAAACCAGGAGACCAGAGTAAATACTGCATCATCTCAGACAAGTGGGTCTGTTACGTAAAGGATTTGTTGTACGCAGACACGCAAAAACACACGCGCACACGAGGCAACTTGCAGTGACCTAGTGAGGCTGCAGATACATCTGGCACGGGTGAGGATGGAGAGGGGAACCATTGTGCAGTGAGCATGAAGGGAATCAAACAGGTGCTGCAGACCCGTGTTCACAGTATCCAGGTCAACATGACTAACAGCGGATCCCCCGGGAGATCCACACTGACACATTGACCCTCTTTTTCACGCTTAGGGTAAATGAACATATGATGCACAAAGTCAGCAATAACAACAAGTGAAGCGGAATAATCCCTGTCTCTTTCTGCCTAGTTTTCAGTGAAACACACTGGGCACAGACATGTACTTGTAGATCTGTAAATATTGTCTCCTGCCACATGCAGAAATGCATCAGGTGATATAACAAAAATTAAATCAGCTGCAATATTGAGATTTGGAAGATGATGGAGAAGCTGCAGCTCAACAAGTGCACATTTCTGCATCAATGATGGATGGAAACAAAGAGTACTAGGCCTGCCTATTAACCTTTATGTAATCAAACACCACTTTCACGTTGTGTCCTTTATTCCAAGATGAGAATGGTCATGAAAATTACATTTCTTGTCTCTAAAAGAAGAACATCTAGATAAAAAAAAATCCAAGATGCAGCTCTGCTTTCAGCTGAGATAGATGCTCATTATATTCACAGCGCATTGCCTAATATTCTCCTTCAGTGCTGCAGGCAGAATACAGGCCATGATAGGCCAGACAGACAGACAGAGGGAAAAAGGTGATCAGTTACCTGAAGTGTCCCACAGACTGAGCTCCACTCGCTGCTCCTCCAGCTCCAGACAGGCTGTGTAGTTTTCAAATACCGTGGGCACGTAGGTCTGGAGAGCAATTAGCAACATGGTGCCATTAGTGGGGAGGTGTCAGTCAGTCAGCTACAGGTAATGGGATTTATCTGGCTAATTAGAGCAACACGCAAACACGCACAGAGGGTTTAATCAAATAATAACACTGAGAATAAGATATTTTTCTCCCCCTCAGTTTGGAGGAATTTCAGATCAATCAATCACATGAATCACTGCAGCTGCAAGAAACATTCTGCACAGACAAATATAACATGAATCATCCATGTATGCGTAAAGAATAGTCTACATTTCCACTGATCATGCGATAAAAAAGCAAATGCATCACAAAGTATTACGGTAAATGCACGCAAAATTCACAGAGAGGACGATTTTTAAAGAAAATGCGCATGAAAACTGAGTGTCTGCAGCATGCGCACTGCTTTTCTCTCTGCCACATTGACTCATTTGAACAAACTTAACATCGTAAATATCAGCAAAAATACAAAACAGCTTATGTGCATTCACATTATGTTCATTTCTCACTATCAGGAGCCACATTAGAGCATACCTCTGGATAACAATCCTTCGCCAGGACTTGCAACATCGCCGTTTTTCCGCATTGAACGTCTCCCACAAGAACCAGTTTACATCTCACCACGAGCGGCTGTGTATTTCTCCTTTCCTTCATGGTGGTAATGATGGTCCAGTGTTTGTTGCACAAAATATGTAAAAACAAGAAGCAGAACAACACAAAAAAATCGTCCCAGTGTGATGGAGCGTCCCGGTGTCTGGTTCTCGGAAGATGCTCGCAGTTGATCTGATTGAATTTGCCACTGCGGCTCTTTATACAAGCGAGCAGCAGCCAATAGGAGCTCTCCATTCCACAGGCTTTCTAACATCCCTGTACTGCACTCTGTTCTCAGAGAGCAGAGACAAGTTGTTTTGTCTAAGATGATACAACAGCTGCGTTATGAGCAGAGATTTAGTAAAATACTTTAGTCAGAATGCTGTGCAAGATTTAATTTTAAGGGACAAATATTAATTCGTGTTTACCTGCAAACTAAATTAATTGTTATGAACAATTAATTTCCAATCATTTAATCTAAAACTGCTTTAACTTTAATATCTGGGGCTCATGAATTACAGCACAAAGCAGCCGGTCACTGCAGACTTGTCTTTGTCACCTGTGGGTCCTGGCTGTCACTTGGTCTGCTGCAAATTGATTGATTAGATTGACTTGACTGGCTGGATCAATAGCACAGCACTGGCTGAGGACAATGGGGCTGATAGACCAAGCCACAGTGGACTAATTAGTTTGCTTTGATCTGCACTACAGAGTCAAGACGATTTTATCTAAACAGCTCAGATTCGTCTTTTTGAAATTTGCTCTCCATCTTTGACAACTGGGCTGAAATTCCCTGTCTCAGATTTAGTGTGAGGAAAGGTGATATAATTGGCTCTGGAAAATTTTGACAATGATGTTCTCAGACGTGGTCAATTTCCTCTTAAATCCAACATTTCTTACTGCCCTATAAAGGACAGATACGTACCATTTCAAGATTGTTTCAGTGACTGCTGATCAAAAGGCGGTGTGACTTGTGTTAGTAATACCACCATGTCAACATGCAGTGGGCTGGTGTGAAGCCCCCTGATAGGTGACCAGCTATCGGCTGCCCACAGGGTCAGGTCAGAGGTCCTTCCTCTCACTTGTGCTGGTAAAACCCCTGGAGACACAGGCAGACACTGACTTTCACACCCTGAAGGTTATTACTGTATGGAAACAGCATCTCATTGTTAGGAAAAGGAGAATTAAAAGATAAAAGTCAATTAGCCGCCTTCCTCTGTGTCTGGCAGCCTATTAGCTAATTTACTTACTGCTGCCAATCAGAGCCCTCGTGGTTGTTGCCCCAGTGGGTCAAAGCAATTTGCCTCTGTTCATAAACAGCCCATATCATTCATCCCCCCCATGCTGGGATCTGTCTCTGCTTTACAGCCCAATATGTCTTGTTGTCATCGTACACAGCTCTGATTTGTGGGGGTTGTGTCTGCATGCAGGAAAGGGAAATGTTTTGTATTGCTGTTACCGTTTCATTTGACAGACTGCACATTCTCTCTTTGTTCATAGTATTTCTCTGTGAGAAGAGCGTGTTTTTTACACCTGCCTTTTAAGTGAATGTTGTGAAATAATAATGGTTATTATCAGTGGAAAAACACAACGCAGCACAGGGCAAAAAAAGAGGCACTTTGCTGTAATACAATTTCATGTTTGGCTAGATTTTATATAAATTAAGTTTTTAAAATTACTTTAGTGTTTATCCTGCAGTAGGATGGAAAAACCTCAGTAACAGCTTTGATGCTGGTGCCAAAGACTGCTGAAGCCGTTATGTAATTTCAAAAAGGTAAATCAGTGCACTAAAAGGGAAAAGAAAGACAGCTTTGAGAAAGAAGGCAGCTAAATCTTTCAAAAATACAGGGGAATGAACACAACTTGCTTGCTACAGAAGGGACTGATATTGATATGTAACTTGGTTAGCTAGTTAATATTATAATAGTTAGCATGCTGATAATTAAAGCAGCGTTCAGATTCAAACAAGCAGCAACCTCCAGGACTGAAACATGAGCGCAAGAATGCCAAAACTGCAGTTCCTCGAATGGCCACTTGAGGCTGGCTCCAAGAGTGAGTCAGTCCCCACAGACCCTTGTGTTGAAATGTCCAACTTCACAGTAGAAATAAACATGTTTACAGCGTGGTACAAAAAATGGTTTTGGTCTCTGTAGCTAACTTCCCTATTCATTCATGTGACAACGTTGATTAGGTAACGTAACCATAGCCCCAGATTCACAGAGAAGGCCTTTAGACGTACATGTAGGCATAGCTACTTCAGTGTGTTTTTAGTTCATGAAAGTTAAAGCCTAAAAAAATTATTGGTCAGCATTTGGTTGTACTAAAAGTGCTGATGTTCAGCTCTTTCAATGAATGCATTTTGATTTAATTTTTTTTTTAATAGCAAAAACTAACATTAGCATAATCACAGTTAACCATAGACTGTAAATGAGCAGTCCTAACCAAGCTAGCAGTTAGCATTAGGGTTAGCCTCACCTTCTCATCCAAGTATGATCCCTTCTAGCACCAAAAATCCAAAATGGTGACGGTCAAAATGCCAAGCTCAAGTCCTCAAAATGTCCACAAACCAATGGGTGTTACGTCCAAATTTTTTTTTTTACAGTCAGTGGTTTCAAGCCTTTTTGTAAACATATGGATTGTGCCTTTAAGTTTTTTCAAGTTTTCATGGGATACATCCATGGTTCCAAGAAACTGGGCAAACACTTATTCACTTTAATTCAGTAATAAAGCAGGATTTTGGTGAGGTCTACTTCTTGGAACACAGTAATCCTTTCTCGGTGTGGGGCCCAGAGTGAGACAGCTTTCCACGTTGTCTTATTCCCAGAGTGTAATGGAGACCTAAAAACTGTGACAGAAATGATGTTCTATACTTTTCTAAAACCTTGTTTGTCGTTTAGAGTAAAAGCTTCACAAAGAAATTTCAGAACGTGGAGAAAAAAGGGTTGAAATACACTGAGATGTGAGATTGTCCAGCTTTAATGCATTATAAACACCTGATTGATGACTTGTACAGGCGTGACAATGGATGCATTGAAGAGGGAAGGGGCCTGCTTGGGCTTCATATGTACAGGGCTCATATTTTTATGCTAAGCTGCTGATTAGTCGTGAATGAAACTTTAATACAGGAAGATAGAAACAGTTGAGAAGAAAAGTTGCAGACAATGAACTCTCTCTAACCCTTCTAAAATAGCTGCAATGGATACAGGGATGTCCGTGAAACCACCACAGAGCTCCTCTGATGGGACAGGGAAAGACAGGTGGCGGTGAATAATCATCAGGCATAAAGTGACACCTTCCAATATGGCTGACACTAGAGGATGAGTAGGAGGATACAGGGAGGGGGGGTTACTACTGGCAGGATAAAGCATTGGCGCCTTAAAGCATCACACCTCTATGTATTTGGTGACAGCGTTGGTAATTACCATCAACACAATGAAAGAGTGACAGCAATATACACATGGCGAAAGCTGAGTCACTTTCCTTCTCACTGGATCCTCAGGCGGTTACAAACGTTAACAGGGAGACTTCCTTGTTTTGCTGCCACAAACTCATCAGCAGATGGTGTTGTAACCCAGGATTAACATGACTTTCACATGTGAGAGCAGCAATTTAGAACAACTCATGTTAGATCAACCAGAGAGGGAATGTCAGGCTGCCTATCAATAAAACGTGGCATTATGAGTGCAGGACAGATGGTAAATGATGATCATATGCGGATAGAGGTGGGAATATCGTGGGTCTCTGTAGGAAGTGGAGCTCAAGTGGAATTATAATGAGTGGCACATGGGTGCAGTTATGAATGATTTGAACAGACTGTAGCTCATCAAAAAAGCATGTGTGGACTGATTAAAGAGAGTTAGAACATGCCAAAGGTCCCTACTTCTCATGCATATTGACTTATATCTGACCTCGCCTTATCATATAGATTTGATACAGTTGTGCAGAGCCAAAACAACATCCCAGCTTGGCTTTGCTAAGGCCAAACGTATGTCAGATACTCCAGACACCCATGTTAATGTCACAGGAGCTGTACGCAGCATACTAAGCATATATATGATTCAGAGTCTGAGCTGGAATTGTCTGCACACAGTTTTCAACCTGGAGGGGGCTGAGCCAGCACCTAGCAGCTGACAGTGCTAACAGTGGCAACAGTGCTGACTAATGTGGGTTTATACTTCTCGGCTGAATAGACGGCGTACCTACAGCATGGGCTCTGCGTCAACAGAGCCCACACAGTACCTTTCACTGTAGCCTGACATGCACCTCCTCAGAAATGTGACTACACTATCATAGTTCATATCATATAATTTACTCAATGTAAAATGCCATAGGCTTGTGCTAAAAACATTAGCATGTCGTATTTGTGGAGAAAATGTGTCCAGCAAAAGACAAGTGCTTTGTCTGTGAATGCTGCAAGTTATAGTGAAGCTGATTTGTGTACTTGTGATTGAAATTTTCTCTATTAAGCCATGTTTAATGTGTGTTTAAGTGAGGTTGGGCACTGACGCTGAGTGATAAGGCCTGGGTCCAATTCATCCGAATAGTGAGGTCAGGCCAGGCTCTGTGCAGACCACTCAAGTTCTTCTACACTTCTTCTACAAAGGGCTCTGTCATGTTAAAACAGGAAAGTGACCTCTCTTAAGTGTTGCCACAAACCTGCAAACATGCTAATGTCTAAAATATGATTGCATGGCATGCTGTTGCACTGAGATTTATCTTAATTGGAACTAACCACCAGCAGAGTAGTATACACCTTTGTCCAGACAGTGTAGAACCAGTTACCAGGACACATTTAAAGGGTTAGTTCACCCAAATTACAAAAATATATTGCATATAGATTGTTTTAATTTATATCTAGTGGTATCTAGCCATGCTAATACATGTCCAGGTTTTGAAATACATATGTAACTTCTTCTAATTAAAATAATGGTGGTCAAAGGAGTTTTATTTGTGGTATTAGCAGGATTGAAAAAAATATGTTTAAAAAAATCTGTAGCAGTTTGTTTTGCGAGCGATAATGTCACAGCTACTCTCAGACAATCCAGGTATTTCACTGTAGTGTTAAAATAAATATGATGAATTAAATATGATGATTTGATTTAGTGACATACATACTGATTCTGAATATTTGATTTATTTATTTTTTTTTAAATATACATTTTCTGCAGTATCGATACACCACTACAGTACCAGCAGCACTTTCTTGCTCCCCTTACTGTTAAGATTTACTGTGGTCATTCTAACAATGACCAAACATTCCCTATGGTCAAAAATGGTTTTGAACATTGATATTTTTCAGGGTATTGGGTAGCACTTTATTTGAACAGTCCACCTACAGCTAGTTTACAGAGTATTTGTGACATTTTAACAGCTTATTGGTTGAGATTCAACAATTCAAATGTTTCGCTTTGTCTGTAGATGTTAATCTAGAGAGTATAGAGTTTAAATATATAGAGTATAGAGTTCAGCTGAATAATTCTGAGAATATGTAAGTATATTCATGAATTATCACACATACTTTATAGATAATCTGCTAAACATCTGCAGACAAATACAGTGGAATAAGATGTTAAAATGCTACTAATGATCTATAAACTGTCAGGTATTGTGTCGTGGTTTGAAATACCAGTAATGTGGCAACACTGCTTTGTTGTGCAGGATTTATACTGATGTTTTTTGGTAGTTGTAGTTTTAATGAAAATGTTCACAGTGAAGTTTGGGTGGGTAGAAATCTCAGAGACATATATCACAAACTCTGACCAGATAAAACCAAAACTATCTGCAAAGTGACAAATATGGTTGTGTTGTTATTATGGTGAACTGGCCCTTTAAATAGCAGTTTCAAAAAGAGAGAAATAATCACTGTATGGCATGTCTGATTTACATTGAGCTGATTACTTCACATCACCACACAACCTGAAACTACAGACAGGCCACTTCTGCCCTCTGCTGGTGGTGTTAGGAGTCACAGAGGAGAAATAAAAACACCACAGACAAAAAATGTTACTTAAATGTTGTTTGTGTTTTATTCACCCCCTCTTTCAAATGTGCTATAGACAAATGCACCCTGTACACATCATCATCAGACACTGTTGGATATCATTTATCCCGTCGACTTGTCAGAAACCACGTGAAATGTTGACATCATCATCAGACCAGACAACTTGTTCGGTATTGGAGGTGGGTACAGCATAACGTTTAGTGCATTTATTGCATCGTAAAGCAGACATATAAATGATAGTAGTGCAATTATACCCCATCATAACTGAGGAGATACCTTGATAGTCTCAGCTAGTGTCTCGTCAGTGCTAGACTTTGTATTGCATACAGAATTTAGGCAAGTGAAACGCAATAGGAAATGATAATTGTAAAAAATTGTGCTTTGGACGTCCAAAGAATAATTCACTTTTTGTAGAAATTTCCTGCAATAAAAATTAAGCAAATAGAAGGAGTTGAAATCTGTATTTTTTATTATCGAAAGAAGGTACTGTGCTCTCTGTGTTTCGTCAAGTAGAAGTTATGTATCTCAAACCTGGTCCTTCAGAAATGAATGTGGGTGTCGGTGTAAGCAAACTTTACGGTGGTCCTAAATAACTGCAGTGCATCATTCTAAAACGAGAGGAACATACAGATAAACACATGCTTTCTGAGGCATTGAGTATAGAGTTGTGTACTGTGACTAAAACCCTTCTACTTCCTGTCAGCATTTATTGTTTCTGTGCAATTTGATAATAATAATAATAATAATAATAATATCTGCATATTGAATATACAGTATGTACAATTAAGCCTTGATATATGTGACTGATTATGTACTCTGAAGAGTGAATGGCTCATGTGAGGATGGTCCTAAAAAGCCCTTCTGATGAAACAGGAATACAACATGTCATGCACATACATTAGATTATTTACATGTGTGGTATGTCAGCTGAAGTCTATAGTTTATATGGTAAAAGCAGATGCATGAATGTAGAGAATCTCAGTTAAGATGCATTCGTTTTTGTGAGTACTGTACGATATGGAGGCCAGTAGATGATTAAATTAACACAGAAGAGACGGTGGGTGGCCATGTGAAGTTTGGAAGTTTTTGGTATTTGCAACAAAGACATTTAATAAGTCCTACGACTGGAAGTTGTATATATAACTAGTGAATGTGGATGCTTATTAAATGTCTTGTTTGCAACGGGCAGAGAAATAAGCAGTGGTGGATATAAGTGTAACATAACTACACCACCAGAGGTCACCCTCCATATACTCATAGGCCTGCTGTACACATGCTGAATTTAGCCGTTAGTGCCGAAAGGTAATTAGATAATTTACTGGGCTTATTAGGAAGTGACCCTTCGCAATCTGTTGATGTCTCTTCAGTGGAAATATAGTCTTCTCTTCGCACAGTGGTGTAGTGGAGGGTGAATGCAACTCCTTTTTCACTTCATTCTGAAGCTCCATTGATGTCTATAGTCCACCCACCTCTCCAGTCACCACTTCACCACTGAGCAGCAGTGAAGTGTGAAATGTAAATTACATCACTGATGTGTTAAAACAAAACAAAAAATGCAGATTTTCCTGACTGCTGTTGATGTGCGTACTTTAGTGCTAACATCACCGAGAATTACATTCAGCACACATGCTGAGGTAACAGTTAACTGTGTTATTAACCTATGCGTCTATTGTCTTTGGAAATTTGACAGTAAATCTACTTGATGAGGTGTTTTCAAGTCCACCTGTTGAATCTCTCACAATTTATCATTTTGTTCTCCTTAATATGATTAACAGCCAATGGCAGTTTGTGCAACATCTGTTTTGAAAAGTATGGTTTCTCCTAAAAAGGACAAAGTCATTTTTTCGGTCTCAGGCTTTAAGTTTTACTTTAAAAACAGAAGCAGTTTGATGTGAAACAGCTAATAAATACCAAGTGTGCCAAAACTGAAAGCCTGAGGCTGAATTTCATGACGTCTGGAACGAATTTTAATTAATTTTTTTAGTATAAAATAAAAAAATCATATTTGACAACAGCCACACTTTTTGGTTAATACTGAATTGCATTTAGGTGATGGGATTTACCACCAAATATTTTCAAACAAACCACAGTTATTGTAAATTATCCTCGCTAAGACAATGGACCAGCTTTTATACATTCACAGCTGTGACAGAAGATGCATATAGACTGTTGATGTGCAAGTATGTGCTTGTCATGCATGAGTTTTGCATCACTGTTGCGTTACAGATATGTGATCAGCTTTACTAAGAGCCAAGATATGAATCATAGATAGTAGTATAGATAGCTACTGTAAAAAATAAATAAATAAAAGGAAATAAAGGCTACTTGATAAACAAAAAGAGAACGCAAGTGCTAAAGGAAGAGGAACGTTGTCAACACAGGTGAGACCATGTTGACTCTGCTCAACGATTGTGCCTTTGAGGAAACATTTGGTTAAACTGGAATCTCAGCTCACAGAGAGCTGTGGAGATGGAGGACATACGGACTTGGGTTTCTGTCGCTCTCTGCACTCTTTGGCCAGAGGGGGAAGCCAGGTGTATCAGAGAGGAAACCCTGGGAACCCTATGATGGGAAGCTACTCATGTTTGTTTTGTGTGTTATACTGATAGCATTGCTATGCTACAGTTCTGTATGCTAACATACTCTGCCTTCACAGGTGTTTAATTTGCCTACAACGTGAGCTGAGTTAGCCTATGTGTGTCTTGGACGGCCACCCCTGGGTGTCTGATCACACATGGGCTGGCTCAGCTCTGCCAGGAGGGGGGTGTGACTTCCTGTGTGAAAGCAGGGAGCTGGGGACAAGGTCAGGTTGGGAGGGAGGGTGAGGGAAGGTGGCGTGCAGTGACTGCACTGCTGTACTGGTTTTTGTTACCAGTAGGCGTGCAGCTGTAGAAAGCGGCCCTGAGTTGTCGCGTGGAGGTGGGGGCAGGGAGCTCTTCCCAAGGGGGCAGCAGTGAGGTGGAGGCTCCTCTTCCGAATCTCCCTCCTCCTCCTGCTCCTCTCCCTGCTTTCGTGTCTCCTCTTCCTCCAGCTCACCAGCCTCCTGCTCTTTCTCTCTCGCAAGGGACTCTGCTCTTGTTCTCCTCTTCAGTCTGGGTGTAGGCCAGAGAAGGTGGTGGCTGGTTTTGGAGAGATGAGGGCTGCTGCTGCCCCCTGGTGGCGCCCTGGTCCCTGTGCTCTATGACCTCCTAGTCTGACCCCAGCCGACAGCACAGGCTTCCTGCAGAGGGACAGAGGGAACATTTCAAGGGGGAAAACAGCACCAGAAACCTGCAGCAAAGGACCAATGCTCACCAAAATAAGTAAGAGAAACAAATTCCCTCTCACCTTTGTCTCTGGTAGTGATCATTCTATCAACTCTTGAGTCTCAGAAAACTAGTGAACGAACACAGGAGGCAGAAAAGTTGTGATTAATAACACAGCCAAAATATTAATAAATCAAACATCAGTTGTGTGTTTGTCTTACCTGTTGGCTGGAGTTAGCTGAGGGTGGGGTGATCACGCTTTGGTCCAGTAAGGGGTTAACAGGGGCAGAACAGGGGAGATGCGTAGCACGCCAGTAGATATCCAGGTACTCTGCAAGATGCTCGCATGCATCCTCCAGCTGATTCTCATCCAGGATGACATCAAACATTTCCTGATGAGTCAAAGATAGAAATATGAGTGTCCATAACAGATCACTGTGTGAAGCTTTTTCTGAGCATATAGCGTTATGTAATTATAAAGTTTTAGGCTAAGTGACATACAGGTGGACACTGTGCTAGCTTGTCCCCTGCCATCATCTGGACATTGAGGTGTTTGCTTTGTGACTTCCCTCTAGATTTGATCAGCCTCTGAAGGACCTGTGAGATGAGCCAGAGACAGAGAGAGTCAGACAGTAAAAAAAAAATCCAGGTAATGAAAGTTATCAAATTTCTGTCATTATTTTCTTTGTTTATTTAGTCATATCAAGTGAGTGCGTCATGGCTAATGATTTGAAATCTGAATGAAGTCTTCCTTCTTTCAACCTCCTTTGAATTTGGAGAGGATTCCAAGCCCTTTCTAACCTGGGTGGTCAAAGAGCAGCACTGCGTCATCATGAGAAAAAACAAACAAAAAATCCCTCCTGTCTGGAAATTCATGGTGAGCAGGACGACATAAAATGATTATTTTCAATACTGATTAATTATTAAATCTGTTAAATGTCCAGGTGCAGTCCAAAGTGACATCTTCAGATATCTTTGTGGAGGTGGGTGTGGTTAGTAGTCAGCTGCAGGGGAGAGGTGTGAGGGGATGGCTCATGAGAGTAGCACCAGGTGAGCTGATTGACACAGCTGCTGCTGGTTTGTTCTGATTACACCTCTCCCTTTTCATGCAGTAGTGTGCTGGCCCTCGGAGGGCTGCAGCCTAGACCAAAGAAAAGGACACTGCCTGAGTTTTTGGTTTAAAACTGAGTGGACTGGGAGAGATGTGCTGGAGGAGCCAGGCAGCCATAGGCACATGTTGGTGCTGAATCTGTGCATTTTCGCTGGGGAACTTACAGGGGTAGCGAGATGGATAAAATCTTATTTTGTCTGACCAGGAGTCCAAAACCAAAATATATTCAGTTTAAGTGACATAAAACAGAGAAACAGCAAATCCTCACATCGGAGAAGCTGGAATCAGCAAATGTATGATTTTTTTTACTTGAAAAAAACAATCAAAATGATTTATTAGTGATCAGTTTCTTTTTATTTGTACATTTCTGTTGATTAACTAATTCATTATTTCACTATTTTAGCCCTATCTTTAAAGGGACAGTTCACCCCAAAAGCAAAATATGCATTTTTTTTTCTCTAACCTGTAGTGCTATTTATCAGTCTAGATTGTTTTGGTGTAAGTTGCTGAGTGTTGGAGATATCAGCTGTAGAGATGTCTGCCTTCTCTTGAATATGAGGGAACTAGATGGCACTGATGTGGTGCTCAAAGCCGGTGATACAGTTGGTTGGTGTAGTTTGGTAGAAAGAAATAGTTCCTACATGAAACTGCTCACAACAAGGTCTGCGGATTATCTTGAGTAACTGGGTCATGATTTCTGGTAAGAGACACTGCTGTTGAGTTTTTCAAATGTATTTTTGGTGCTTTGAGCACCACAAGCTGAGTGCCATCTAATTCCACTGTATTAGAGAAAAAGCAGACATCTCTATGGCTGATATCTCCAACACTCAGCAACTCACACCAAAACAATCTAGACTAATAAACAGCACTACAGGTTAGAGGAAAAATATGTTTGATCTGTCCCTTCAATAATCAGCAACTATACAGGCTAGCATCTCTTTGTGAAGTTTTTGTGGGTTGTGCTCTACTTTAGGAGAGGAGACTTTGACGTAGACGATGATGGGAGCCAGAGAAGTTTTGAGGAGCTGTGCTGGGTGATTGATGGTGTCTGCGTCCAGGACGACCAGCTGGAGAGACTTGGCCAGCTCAAAGATCCTCTCTATCTCACTCTGGACCTCAGCTGTCAGCAAACCAAAGAAAGACGGGCAGTTGTATGAGACACCAGCAACATCGGTTACTTGAGTTTCTCACAGACTTAACATTAAAGAGAGAGGAGGCATCTATTCTTAGCAGGTATTAGTCTTTATTTAGCTAAAAAAGATCAAAGACAAGTTTCTCATCACTCACCCAGACTGGAGCGCGTGTTCGATCTCTCCATTATGGCCTTCTTGTTCAGCACCGAGCGCTTCGCCAGTGACAGATCAGCAGTCACCCGTGTAATAGAGATCCTACAGAAGAAGCGTCTCGTCACATCACATCCACAACTGTTCAGCATTTCAAAGGATGAGACGAACTTGTACTCTCTTGCAGCTAAAAATAAATCATCACCACCATGTGTCCTATCGACTATGAAACTTGATAGCTAGAATCCCAGGAACAGCTCTGGAGCTCGGTCACAGTGTCACTGTACGCTGAGCTGCAGCTGTAAGGAGAGCCACATAGACAACCGTACCCACCTGCCATCAAATCTGTGCTTCAGGAAGTCAAACAAGGCTTTCTGCATCATGTCAGTTACCTAGGTGACAAATAGGTGGAAAGGAGAGTGGAGAGAAGTTATTAGTATGAATATATACCTATGCACACACACTTAGCCCGACAGTATTAATTATATTTCTCACTCACTTTTGATTTTGGTCACACTTTAGTGTTAATTCCCTTATTTAACATTCAAAAGCACTACATCAGACTCCACTTATGGGTGCTCACAAGAAGAGTTATAGTTCACATATTATTCTTTAATTACCTACTTTTACCTGCTAAATATGGAAGCCCATTTCTGCCTATGTGATAAAATGAAAGAGCCTGTAAGTCATAATGAGAAACTTTGCTGAAATAATGACTATCTCAAATATATTTCATTATTATGACATATGACGTATAATTTCTCCTTGTTTTGAGATATTTAGTCAATATGCTGAGAAAGTTTTTCATAATTTTGAGAGTTTCTCACTACTGTATGCTGTGACACAAAATTCTTATTTTGAGATAGCCTAATTCATTATTTTAAAAATACAAAGTCATTCATTTGAAATAAGTTACTATTTTGAAATACTAAGCCATTATTTTGAGATTCTAAGTTATTATTGGAAAAAAAAGTTTCTCATTATTTTGAAATACAAAGTCCTTATTTTGAGATACTAAGTAATTATTTTGAAATCTTGGGTCATTATGTAGAGATAAGTAGTAGTAGTAGTGATTTTTATTCCGAACATGCAAATGATATAACGTAAAACAGAAATAATAATACAAAAATGGACAATCAGGACAATTTTAGAAAAAGAAAACAGCACAATAATTTCACTTACATGTCCGAAAAGGGGTGGGAAGAAGTACAACTTATTTAATCCCGCCCCTTCTCCATAAAATATTAATAATAGTTATTTATCTCCCTCTTCCTTTTACATTACTCTTTTCTTATTTATATATGCATATACTCACACACACACACACACACACACGCATATGTATACACATACATACTGCATGTACATATATACATATACACACAAGTACAAGTCATTATTTTGAAATACTAAGTCATTATTTTGAAAAACAATTCTCATTATTTTGAGACACGGGATCTTTTTTTCATTAAACTGGCAGAAATGTGCTTCCACATTGTGCATTAATGTGCATTTATTGAATGTTTATATACAGTTTGTATATACTAAATATGGAGACTTAAAGTGGTAATGGTAAATAGGTAAATGGACCTGCACTGTATAGCATCTTTTACCTACTAAAAGCGCTTTAACACTACTTGTCACATTTACTCATTTACACACACGTTCATGCACTGGTGATCAGTGCTATCATACAGGATGCCACCTGCTACACAGTTACAGTAAACATTCAGTCATTTACACACCAACAACCCAGCCATCGGGAGTAATTTATGGTTTCAGTGTCTTGCCTAAGATACTTTAACATGCAGACTGGAAGAGTCAGATTTTGTGATTAGTGGACGACCTGCTCTACCTCCTGAGCCACAGCCACCCCAATAAAAGGGAAGTGTTAGGTGTTAGACAGAGCTAGTCTTTATGGGATTAATATTATCTATTTCACAAGAAAGACCAAAGGCCAAAATGGCAGCATCATATAGCTAGCACACAATCATTCTAAATATACTGTAATAGGACACAAAAAAGTTATAACATTTTTTCGCTATTAAAACAGTTACATTCCTCATGAAGAAAGAGGGTGTTAAAGACGGTCAGCGCAGATAGAAATGAGTCCCATTAAAGTCCTTCTCAAAAATGTGCTTGTTTTATTCTTACTTTACTTGGATGTTTGAGCTTCACTGTACAGAGTTTGACACAAGAAGACTGTTTTTAGGTTCACCTGCTGACGGGGGAAAAGTGTCTTTGTATCCCCTTTTTTTATAGATATAGAGCAGGGATGCACGATAATATCGGCACGTCATAGGTATTGGCAGATATTGGCTTTAAAATGAACTATTAGAATCTGCCAACATGCTTTTTCTTCATTTGTAAAATGAATAAATATTACATACAGTGGAAAGCATTCTATTTCATATCTCCATCTGCCGGTGGGCCATCATGATAAGAGTATGCATGCAGAGTGAGTTCTAAACCCCAGAAATGAGTTAACACTTTAGCACTACCATTTCCCTTGTCTTGAAGTCAACCAGCTTTTTGAATGGGTTTTTGGTTTGATGCTTGAAATAAGGTGGTTAACACAAGCTTAAAGGTGCTGTATGTAAGAATGTGGCCAAAACGGTTACTGCACTCAAATTCAAAATACTGCCCCCCCTCCCCTACAGATTCGAGGTTGCTGGACAGCGGCACGCTGGAGACTGATTTGTTTGCCCACGGGCGGCTGCTGTGGCAGGGCCGCGTCACCGCGTCCTTGATCTTCAGTTTTCCAGTGGACCGTTTGAGCAAGTCCGGCTTCTCTGCTGCTAACGCTGCTGCCGGGATACAGCTGAGGAGACTGCTAATGCTGTGTACTGGGACACTGCTAATGCTGCTTGCCGTGCTGCTGTAGCTCAGTCGTAACTTTAACTGATGCTGAGACTCTACTGACTGCGTGACTGGTAGACGGCGGTGGGTGGCGCAACAGGCCAAAACACAAATTCAAAACATAAACATGATTTGCGGACTGTAAATTTTTTTTTAAAATGCGAATATTCTGGCTGTACTATTGTCGGTGAGATCAGTATGTTATATGAACATTATTCCTTAGTCTCTGTGACATATTAGGATGATTTTACGACTATTTGCTTTAGATTTCTTACATATAGCTCCTTTAAGGGATTTTCACATTTTGTTTTATGACATAAAAAATGCCAACACATAGCTCACTTACAAATTGTGAAGGCTTTACTTGTCTTAAAAAGGCATCATGCCGAGCACGGTGTTAAGTCATGCGCACACAGTGTTGTTTGTTTTTAGCATAACTTTTTATTTCTGGCGGTTGCATTTACGCCTTAAACATAATAAAAGTGGTGTTTTTTGTGAAGATTATTATAAAACATGTGAGTATCACAAACATTTGTTTTCAACAGAGCTTATGTTCTGCAATCCAAAAGCTAATGGGAAAATCCCATAGGCTTTTGATGAGGGAACCAGGGCGATGCCATGTTGGCCTACAAAAAACTGTGATTCCTGCAGCACTCTATGCTTGGAGGATTTGTGACATCACAACTAGTCAGGAGCCAGTTATGATCCAATATATAAACTTATTAGGGTGTGATGAGGAAACTTAAACTGTCCAGTGTCCATACACTGAGAATGAATTTCTCTGTGACGTAAGAGACGTCCCCTTTTCCAGTATTTAATTTTTTTAAATTAACAATATTGCCATATTCATAGATTTTTGATTTTTCAATGAGGGAGAAACAGTGGATGTAATTTTAAGAATTTTTAAGCAAGCAATAGCATCTTTTGTGAGAAAACCCATACGCAGAGTTTATTTAAATGTCTTCCAACATGTGTGGAGGAGATTTTTAAATATGACATGGAGAGAGATTGAGTGTTTGTGTGAGAGTGTGTGTCTGCATGTGCACTGCAGACAAGCAGTCTATTTTCAAACAGTCCTGAAAAATGGATGGCCTTCAGAATAGGGGATGAAGCGCGCAGTGGTGTTGCTCGTCTACGATGTAACAGAGAGATGGAGGAAGAGAAATGAGAGGGGGAAAGAGTGCAAGAGAGAGAACAATGGCGAGCAACCGAAAATAATACTATGCACAAGAGAGACAAAGCAGGGAAAAGGAGAATGAGAGGGGAAGAGAGAGAGGGAGACAGGCTGGCGTTCACCACTGGAGCATCCCCAAAGCACATCACTAGAGCGATGCATAAATATTTCACACACACACACACAAAACAACCGGCTTGGCACACAGCCTGCGCAGTCACAGAGGAGAGAGCAGGGCAGAGAGAAAATGTTGAAGCACAGAGACATTCTGTTCAATTACACGCCTCACATTTCAACATATTCATCCGCAGAGTCATTGGAAATAGACATATTCTAAGATTAATCGAGTTTAACTGCGATGTGTTTTCATACATCTCATCCCATATGAGTTACACAGAGTTCAGTGTAGGAGACTATCACAGACAGTAGCGAACATAAAGGGGCATGCACGCTGTTCTGTATCACTCAAAATGGATCTAAGATTCCTGTTGCGTGTGCCATAATTTCATCAGGATGTGACTGCGGTGTTTAGTATCAGTGTTAATGGGATAATGGAGGCGAGAGTGATTCCTTCAGATCAAACCAGGCAAGTCCTACTAGACCAGACAAACTGGAGCAAACAATATCAAGCCCAAGAACAAAAGATCTGAGACTGAGCTCAAACCTTCAGATATGCCACATAATGTCACATATACATGGTGCATAAATGTGTGTTAATTACAGCACCATGAAGAAATACATTAAATTTGCTGATGTGCATTAATATTAAAACAAGACTACATTCTAGCTGTTCTTAGGCACAGCAGTGCTATGAGCTAAATGCTAACATTGAAATTCATAAAACACTCTCACAGTGACAATACATGCTAACATTTCACATTTCTCATGTTCACCATCTAAGTTTTGCGTGTTAGCATGCTAACATTTACAAATTAGGACTAAGACAACACACACTACACAAAGTAGAGCCGAGGCTGATGGGAATACTTTTGGCCGTATTTGGTATAAAAAAAAACAAAATTTCAAAGAAATCCTTTCTACAGCTGTTGTGACACTTAATTCAAGAATATTAAAATCGTGGCATGCCCAAAGGAGGCCCAGAGGGGGACCAAGGCCCCTCTGACACAATTGCTGCCCCCTTAACTGGTGCCCCCAGGCAAAAATAACTGCAAGCCAACAATTCTGTCTCTAACAGGCTGTAAGCTAGGTGAAGCTAGTGGTATCTTGTGAAACTAGACAACCTAAGGCATCCATTGGTATCAACCATGTCAGTATAGCTTGTTGGGAAGTGGGCTAAATAACGTTGCAAACTTAGACTAAATTTTGGCGAGGGTACAACTGGCAGGGCCGTTTTCAAAGGGGTCCCTTTAACTCCCACCTCAAGATATCTGAATGAAAATGGGTTTGATGGATACCCATGATCTGCTCTACATTTGAGACTTGTTCACAGTAAATATTTTGTTCCTTACAATGAAGTACTCCTTCAAATTAAAGGTGTGTATTTGCCTTTTTAAGGAAAAGGACAACCAGCCAATTTAAAGAACAATGACACACCTAACATGTATAGATATATACCACATTAAAACAGGACTGTTGTGGAACTCAAAATGTAACTGTGCCAGTGTTAGTCTATGCACATCATATAATTAGTGAAATTAAGTGTAACATAAGAAACCAACGTAAATCGGAATGCAACAACCTTTATCCTTATATTGACACAGTTTTCAACTAGCCTATATGCTACAACAACATAATTGAATTCCTAAAATTAGGTTATGGTTTTTGGTTTTGGTGTGCCACCCTAAGATTTTCAGTGGCACCATCTGGCCACCTCTATTAATGTCAGCAGGCGCCACTTGGTGGTGCTAGACAAAAGGTTAGAGGATCACCAGAGTCAGTAAGAATCATCCTCTGGGTATGTCTCCAATTCCATGGCAGTCTATCCAGTAGATGTTGAGACATTTCAGTCAGGACCAAAGTGGTGGACTGAATGACAAACCTGTCCCTAGAGTCATGCATACATGCAAGCATTGCTAAAAAGTCATCAATTTCGTGATGTCAGGTGGTCTTCAGTAAGAAAATACTCATATGTCAGATGTTATAAGCTGCAGATGTTTGGTATTTTTACTTGATAAATGACTTTAAGGCATGACATGTAGGATTTTAACATTTTTAACTGTGACATGCCCATGTAGTGAAGACACACTGTGGCTGACAGCAAGCTGATCCATAGCAGAACCAGTCTAACTAAGAGAGCAGCTCTGATGGTTGTCTTACCTCATAGCCTTTCAGTGAGGGGCCCACCAGCACCACCGGCCTCATCGAAGGGACCACATCATATGGAGGAACATGTTCAGTCTGCACAGGCCACAGGCACAGGCAGGGTTTGAAGGTGGAAAATATACAACAGGCTGAAGTAAATTTACTGTCATGACACACACATTAAGCTAGCTGCTCTGCATGTACAGAGCCATATAAATGCACTGAAATGTATTAGGTTTAGCAGTAGAATTGAGGGTGTTCCTAAATAATAAATATGGAAGAGGGCCAATGGAAAACATACCTGTTTCTGCTTCTGTTTGGCTTCAGAATAAACAGAACGGACATTAAACAAGGAGGATGACAGCTAATGAGAAGGCTCGGGCAATAAGTTATTACTTCAGTATAACATATTTGAGTTTTAAGGCTACTTAAGAGTGTATTAACAAAACAAAGACATGCATGCCATGCTGCAGTAAAGTAACATTTACATTGTAGCCCTTCAAGAAAGCAGCTTTTATTAATTTATTCATACATTTTTGGCCAGTCAGTGGTCATCTCACATAATCATCAAGCTTTATTTTGATGTAGATGGCAGACTATGTTTAGAGGCTGACATTTCCAAACACACACATTTCCTCTTAAAGGGAATATTTTAGCCCAGGCCTAGCCCTGTATGTAAATGTGACCCTGTGAGAGCATGCAGTCCCCGTAGAGGCAGAGCAGACAGACGCAGCAGCAGGACTCCTCCAGTCCCACTTACCTGCAGATGGCGGGGTGGACCTCCAGCCTCCAGATGAAGCGTTCCCTCCTTTCCTGTGGAGCAACATAATGCAAAGCTTCATTATGCGAAAAAAATCCCCTCAGGAGGCAATTTAGAGAGAAGGACTTCCAAAACAGAGCAACACATGAGCAAGAACTGGTTACGTCAAAGGAAGAAAAAAAAAAGTTTTCAAAGAGTGTCTGAGACGAGAAACTGGTGGAACTGGGGCAACACAGAGAGAGACAGAAAGACAGAGACAAGTAGAGGGATAACAGAGATCTCTCAGAGCTGTGTGACCTCTGACCTTGCTGCTGCTTTCTGCTCTTGTTTTATCCTCATGGCTTCAAGTTTGACTGGGCTCGGGATGAAAGTGATGTCTGCCCCTTCCTTCACCAGCCGACCAATCCACCAGTCATTGTTGTATTTCTGCGACACAGTGAAATGACTCAGGAGTTATGCAGCAAAATATCTTGACACGGATCAAGTTTAATAATAAAAGTCTTTATTTGTATGTAACATGCTAATCTTAATGCTGAATGCCTCTCACCTCTTTTATGTGCAGGAAGTCTTTGGTTTCAAAGTTAATAGCGGCACCTTGGACCGGACAATCCTCATCAAGGGCCCCACAGTAACTCACATTGGTTTTCACTGCAAATGCTACTGGTTTGGACTGTTGACAGACAAAAAAAGACAAGAATATAAATTACATATATAACAATGTGCAGTATCACTGCCTTTATACTCACGAAAATCTTTAGTCTAGAGATAATAATTGACAATACAGAAGTCATGTAAGTGTTTTATATATAGCCCAATATGACAAATCAAACCCAACCACCAGTATAAACATTGGCACTGCATGTTACTGCAATCCACAGATACCTAACATTTGTATGTTGTAGCTGATATGTTGGAACTTTACATTTCTTTATGTTTCAACAGTGCTGCAGTTAATGTGTGGTTATGTTATGGCACAAAAACCCACTTGGTTGTGGTCAGGAGAAGATCATGTTTTGTAAAACGCTCGCTTCTGGCAGCACAATCACCGCTGGAAATGCTGTAATATATCGCTAAGAAAAACAACCTTTTTTTTTTTTTGTTGGCCTCAAACAGCAGTCTGCAGCGGTCTGCAGCTTGGCAGCTGTCTCGTCTGGTTGTCACTACATCCACCATCTCCTCCATCCTCTCATGACAAAGTTAGCTCATATATATGAACTTCGTCACTTTAGAAACGTTCATATGATATGTATGAAACTCACAAATGTAACATACATAGGTTTGGAGAAACATACAATGCCAAAATTTTCTGTTAGCGGCTAGGCTAGACCTTTATCAATCTGCAACAAGATTAAATCAGTCTATTGTAAAGTGATCTCTGAGTGTTAACATGAGTCAGCTGTTTGAATGCTGCTCTGCTGGAGCTGAAGGTGAATTTAAAGACAAGCATTGACCTTTGACCCTCAGGCTCTCACCTTGGCTCTTTCTAGCTGCAGCTGAGCCTGGCGCTCGGCTTCACGCCGAGACGCCTCCTGGTCCTCCTCCAGGGACAGGTCGGAATCCGAGGGTCGACTAGTGTAGGAATCGGCTGAACCCTGGAAGAAAGGAGGAGAGGAGAGAAATAACTGTTACAGCTCAGGCAGAAAGGAGACAAATCCACCACAATACCGTGCCCAACACCTTCTAGCAGCTGTTGCTCATTGTTTAGAATGATGACATATAGTTAAAGTATAAATAGCTCCGATGACGCTCCGGACAGATCACCTACATCTCCCTCTGTGTCTCCCATGTCTTTCTCCTTGTTCAACCTGTTTCTGAACCTGCCTGTCCTTTCCTGAAGCCATGTGATCCAGCCTGCAAGGACCAGAGAGTTCCTGCAGCTTTCCAAAGCAGCCGTCTCAGGGGAACATGTGCATGAGTACTGCAACAACACCAACAACCAGCACAGTGCTTGTCGTCTATTTATCCACTCAGTCAGGCACACCACATGTTGGAAAATGCTCAGTATTCAACAAGGAGAAAAAACACTAAGACACAACTCTGAGAGGTCTGATAATACAGCATAATGCAACAAAATCCATCTTTCCATTTCTAGACTTCAGATTGGTCTGAATCAACAAAGGATGTGATGTAGAAGTTGTTTAACTAGAGTCACTTCTAAATATATGTTTTGAGTTCAAAGTTTGTGTTTTGAATTTGTTTGTGGATCACTGAATCAACATGCTGTCATTAAAATGTGTTAATTTGAAACTGCAAACATTTTTAAAGGTATAGTGTGTGGGATATAGTGGCATCTAGTGGTGAGGTTGCAGAGTGCAACCAACTGAAACCTCTCCCATGTGCCAAGTGTATAACTGTGGTGGCTGATCCAAATGAGAAAAAACACAAATGTCCCTATCCAGAGCCAATTTTTGTTTTTTCCAGTCAACAACATGGCGAACTCTGTGGGAGAGGACACACTCTGAATGTAGATATAAACCAGGCCTCCAAGGAAGTGTGCCAGACTTCAGAGCCAATTTTCTTAGCAGCGAAACAGTGTAATTACGTCTGTCACATGATGCCATGCGGCAAAAAAAGGACATTTTTAATATTGACGTACATGGTGAAACAGACGTTTGTAAAACAATGGGTACATTTTTTTGAGCATCACAATCCACACAAAATGACTTGTTTCAGTTTTGGTATTTGATCCATTCAGTCTGACAACATTTGAAAAGTCTCGAAGTTAGTGCTAAAAATAATTACATGTAGCCTAATCCTAATTGATTTGGCCCTTGGCACAACTCTTACTCCTTACAAAGAATTAAAATATCAATCATCAAATACATCACACTTCTGAACACCCTAAAACAAACAAAAAAGCAGCCTCTTCTCTATGAAACACTGTAAAGGATCATAATAAAAACTCACTGGAGTACACTTACAATACAGACAGAGAACCTGTCACCCTCTTTACCCTTAGAACTTCCAGGCTGATAAAACTCTCCCAAAGCTCACCTCACCAGATCCTACATTTGTCCTCTCACTCCATCAGCATCCTGCTCTTCCCTGGGGGCTGCAGTCCCAGCTGGGTGCAGGGCTGGAAGCCTCCTCACATAGCAGACAGGAGCACCCACAAAAGATAAATATAGCTCAATAACAACGTCATCCTTTATTACCTTTTTCCCCCCTATCTGTCTCCTCCTTCCTCTTCTCTTCCCTCCTCCCCACCATTTCCACCCCTCCTTTGCTTTTTTCCCATGCCACCAAAAAGAAAAACTGTTTCAGCTGAATCCAGCACAGAGTTTGTGGATATCATTTGAATATCAAAGGCTGCCAGAGGTGGAGCAGAATCTGAAGGGTCTACCAGCAGAAGAAACAAAACCTAATTAAAGCACATCGAGCTCTGCAGATGGATGAAGAGGATTGATACTCTCAAGCACAGACTCTTCAGTGTCTCTTTAGCACTGACGCTATATACATTGTCTTCACCTACAGTTTACTGATCACACTTTGTAACGTTGCAAATGCATATTGTTTTGATTCAATGAAGAGGACCAACAGTGAATTCCTGTATAGATTAAAAAAAGACAAGTGAACACTAAAACAACATTGCTTTAAAGTTGAAGCAGTCAGTCTGCCAGTCTTTTCTCTTTGTTACCGTCCAGATCCCTAAATCCTTTGTTAAAGCATCACACTGCTTTGCCTAATACTGCATGGATTCCCAATGAGCTTCAACAGTGCAAAATGCTCAGATGTCTTTGCTGTCTAATTTTTGGCTTTTGAGTTGTTCTAAACCTGCAGAAATTCCAATGTTAGATTCAGACACTCAGATATTAAGGCTAACATCTTTATATTTTTAACTATAATATTCTCAAAGTAGCCTCCACTGCTGACTAGGGATGTCACGATTACTTGATTTCACTATTAACCGCGATTTTAAACGCCACGGTTAATTATTCGTAAAGATTCCTCAACACCATCACTCTCCAAAGATTATGCCGCGACGCGGAACCATATACAGTAGGTCAGCGCAACTCGCATGGAACGAAAACAAAGTTACACAAGCGGCGTCTCCGAGTGATGAAGTATGGATGAAGAAGACTTATTCCCCCCCAAAAAAACGGATAAAGTCAGCAGTGTGGGATCATTTTGGCTATCGCAAAATGACCAAGGGGTCATTGTTGACGACGGCCAGTTTGTAAAACAGGCCGCAAAAAAGTTGCAGCCAAAGGATCAAACAAGAGCAACATGATACAACACCTGCGGGACAACCACCCGGCTTTACATTCACAAGTAAAGGTAAATGCACAATAACTGGGTTAAAATACGTCATTCTCAATTTATCTAATGTAACACTGAATTAAAAAATTATATGTTAGCGTGTCATTTGCAATTAATGGCGTAGTGGTATGATACGAGCTGGGCTTACAGTGCAACGTGACAAGCTAAGGCACGTCTCAAAAACTTTTTTGATGGATAGTTTTGCAGTTTGTGTGCACACAGCGTGAGGCTTTAATAGTTTTGGGTCAGTGTAGCTCTTTGGAGTGAGACGACAGGCAGAAACTCACGTCCACACGAGTGTGGGATTTCACAAATGCTCGTCGTTTATTTTTACATCAACTTAAAAACACTCCAACCTTACCAAGCCCGGTTGTACGGCTACTATATTTTCATACATGAACAAAATAGTCGCCACACGTACTTATAACCATCACTGTTGTGTTGAGAGATAAAAGAAAAAGCAAGAGCACATGGAAATAAATGAAACTTAAAGATCTATAAGGAGTGTTCATGTGATTTTACACATTTATAGTGTGAATTTAATTAATGCATAATAATCGTGATAATCATAAAACCGTGATTATTTCTCTGACAATAATCGTACCAAGAAAATCTATAATCGTGACATCCCTACTGCTGACAACAGTGTAGATATGGGTGGAGAAAGAGTGTACTGTATTGTAGGATGATTACATTACTTGTCATGTATAGACTATTTTGTCACCTGCAGTAGTGTCTTGGTCCCTGTTGCCCCACCATTTTCACCACATGCCAGATGTTTGAAGACAGTTTTAAAGATTAACTGTCTGAGCTTTCAATACAAAGAGTGACACAAGAGTCACTGATTTAATTCATTGACAAGTTTTTAAATGTGTAAAATATTTCTTTCAAATGTATGGCAAGTTTTACATAATCTCAAAGTGAAGAGGCCTCTGCTCCTATCTCTTATTCTCTCTCTTCCTTGGTGCCTTTCAACTACATGATAAATGCTTTATATTACAGCCAATTACTATGTAGATTGTCACCTCATTGGTAACTCTGGCACATCCCTCAGTGCTTTGCTGTTCAAAGCCATTCCCAGTCAGGGAGATTTCATACTCTTCTTTTTGTGTGTGTGTGCATTTATTCATTTTTTATTATTTCTCTCCGTGTGCCTGAATGATTAAGTCAAATGTATTGTGTAATTCACCTTGCTGTTTGTTGAAGAGACCCAATAAGGAATGTGAAAGATTTTAAAATGGTTGTCGACTGAAAAGCCAACAGAACGGACTCTGAAACAGATCCCAATCATCTGCAACACCAAAAGCATTATGGGCACACTTACTTTGAGCTTTTACTAAACAGTTTTACTCTTTCAAGATGAAATTGCTATTAAAGGACAGGTTCACATTTTTTTTCAAATTTGTCTTAAAATAATACTAACATGTCCATGTAGACATTGAAACAAATTTTGCTTGCTATGAACATTCCTCCCATTACTTCTTAGCATGCTTCCAATGCAATGATGTGGGACAAAACCCACAGTTCTCATATAGCTGAAGTTAAAGCTACATTTGTGAGTTTTTTTTAATTAAAAAAACCGAACGTTTTGCTATTTGGTGGACACTGTGTCTATATTCACGCAGCACTACACACAACAGATAATGTCTGAAAAAAATCATATTCCTCCGTCTACTCTGTTGTCTTGTAGCACTTGTAATGGCCTTACCGCACATGAATGAAAATAACCAATCAGAGCAGAGGAGTCTAACGCAGCTGTCAGTCATGTCAATCACTGCTCATGAACTATGGTCAAACTGTCAAACTAGGCAGCGCTGATCAAATATGAATCAAGATTCTGTTACTGAATTGCCTATTTATTGCCTTTGAAACATATTTAGGTGTACTGTTTAGCTGTTAAATAAGAAAGTTAGTACAGTTTTTGGGGGGTGCCTGGTACTTTGGTTGACTTTTTCCAACATAGGGGCTGGGTCACAAGAATTCTCATTCCACAGCTAAACAGTACACTAAAATATGTTTCTAAATTTAGTTATAATGAGAAGTAGGTAACGCAGCAACATAATCTTGATTCATATTTGATCATTGCTGCTTAGTTTGACAGTTTGAGAGTGGTGATTGACATGATTGACAGGTCCATTTGAGACTCCTGTTGGGAACTTGTTGTAGGTAATGGGTCACCAATACATGGTGTCCCGTGTGAGGCGATGTTCCAACACTCCTCCTTTTTTTAACAGATTATCCGTCTCATGTGCTTCTTTTAGAAAACAGTTTCAGCGTCACAGAAAGTTATTCTTATAAAAGAAACCAGCGGTACATTTACGTTCGGGCTTCAGTCTGTAGTTAATCAAGTGGCTACCTTCCGAAGTTACTGTCATTTTAGCTGCAGTGGACAGGTAGGAACCCAAAGATGAAATTTTGTGCAAAAAAAAGATCTTGAATATTCTCACTTGACTGTGGATATGGTGCCTCACTTTATTTTTAAATTGTTGATATTTCACAGTGGACTCTAAGAAGCTGTTGCGCACTCAAAGTAACATTTTGAACCTGACTGAGCAAACAGAACCACAAGAGTATGGGCTAAACTTCAATGTTTAAAGGTAAGCATGACTTCATAAAAAGGCAGGAGAAACGACTCTAACAGAGCCAAAACCCATGATATTCAACAGATGATCCTCACAGTTCAATGCAAAGCTGTAAAGTAGCCTATACAGAGTTGAGATAGACAGAAAAGCTGTATGTGTGCAGTACAGTATGTCCAGTGTGAGGAGAAAGAGGGAGGGAGGAGAGGATAACTGGGGAGATGCTGGCAAAGTGAGTGAACAGGAATAGACTTCTGTTGAGACAAGAGTGAGACGGGGAGGGGAGAAGGGAAAAACAGAGAGAAGAAGATGTCTCAGAGCAGACAGACAGGGGACTCATGAATGAGGAGACTGAGTTTGCATGCAGAGTGATTAAACGAAAAGGGGAGCATCAACAGCGTACCTTGTTACAGATGAGTCCTGTAGCGCTCGAGTCGGAGGCAGACATGATTGTGCTGCCAGCGCTCCCTTCTCCCCCATTGCACAGAAAAGGCGGAACCCTCCTCCCCTCAGCCCGTGGTTACAGGGGGGGAGAGAGAGGGAGGCGCGCTCAGGCTAAGTGCTTCACAGCTGACGTTGCTGCGTTGCCTCAACAGCCATTTCCTATACAAAATTGATGCCCTGACTGCAGCACTGGTGTGTACACACCCGCATACTGGTAGAGTACAGTGGGTTTCTTCAGCTCCCAGCCTGCCCTCATGTAAGAAAAGGAGCTTTTCTCTGGCTTCATGCACTGCCTCTCCTCTCCTCTCCTCTCCTCTCCTCTCCTCTCCTCTCCTCTCCTCTCCTCTCCTCTCCTCTCCTCTCGAGTTGCCCCACCACGCCACAAATCTCATGTATTACTCTCCAGCATCACATTAACACATTCCTCTTATGTCCTGCTTTAACAGGTCCTAAAAAGTGACATCAGCTCAACCAGGTTACTCACACACTGCAGAGTGTCATTTTCCCACAGATACAACTTCTCCAAATGAGACAGAACAAAGACTGAGCCCTTATGTAAGCCATGCTAAGTGATAATAACAATAACAACCAAGCAAGAGACGGCTGAGTCTATAATTGTCTTTCCTTTCTTAATTAGTACCTCTCTTTGCTTAACAGGTGACTGCTTTAACAGCTCAAAGGGTGTAAAGGTAGCGGAGGACAGGGAGACAGAACGACAGGAGGACATGAATGGATGAATGAAAGCAGGAGAGGGGAGGAATAGAGGAGGGCAGGGCTGTGCCCGCCTGCTTGTCTGCCTGCCCTGCACCATCCTTCTGACAGGAAGGTGATGCATGAGCCTACATAACAGAAATGCAGCGGTGAGTCAGCAAGCAGCCATCTAGAGTCCATCAGATGTCTTAATAAGCCAGCAGAGAGGTCTCTATTGTAGGAGACAAGCCTTGTTGTTCCTGGCGAGCCAGGTCGGCATGCCTTCAGGTCGCCCCAGGCACTGAGGACCCTACTTTAGCGTCCATTATGCTGGCAGCGTGTGCTCTCCTTACCCTCATTCAACTTTGGCTGCTTAAGAATTAAGTGCACTCCACCAGGGCTTTTAGCAAAAAATGTCTCAGGGCTATGTTTCTACATGGCTTTTTAGAAGTACAGGGAAGCAAGCATATATGGACACACATGTTATTGTAGTGGGAGCAGCTAGCTTCCTCGGATGCTCTGGAGCCAAGAAGATGGGGCGACAATTTTCATCATTAGTGCATGCAGCAGCCATTGAGTAGCAGCTTTTCAAACAGCGGGAGAGGAATGCAAAGATGGAGAGGGAGCGAAAAGACAAGAGATAAAAAAAGAACTAGGAACAGAGAGAAGGAAAGGAATTTACCTGAGCAGTGAATTAGGTTAGGAAAGCTCGAAGACAAATCCTGAAAAGTGATTTTATAAATGTGCATCATGTCATGTGTCATGTGTGTTAAATGTTTAAGCTGCTTAAATTTAAACGGAAGACAGAATAACAAAAAGACAACAGGAAAAGGTGAAGAGTGTGAAAAAAAACAGAGGGACAAAGACGAAAAAGGGTGTGGGAAGAAGAAAGCCAGCATATTAGAACAATGGGACTACAGATTAACAGCAGAATCATTTCTTTTTTGTTATTTTTTGCTGTTCAGTGGGTCTAAATATAGCTCTCCTCTCCTTCCACTCCTCCCATCACAGACTGGGGTTGGCAGTGGGGAGAGGATAGCGGAGGATTGTCAAAGTTCACTGAGTTTTGATGAATTCCCTCAAGAAAGAGCAAAGCAGATTTGAGACTGGCTCAGCTATATTCACTGAAGCCAGATAGCCCATCTGAATGTGAACTAAGTGTCTATATGGAGAACAAGAACAGACAGCCACTGAGGCTCGTCTTTGCTCAGTGTACAGCACGAATTCAGTCTCTGCTGCAATGATATGATATGTTTTTTCTTCTCCTCTCCAGCAGGATAATATTACATCCAGTGTTGTTCAATCCTCCTGGTAATGTGATGCAGGCATACTTCATAATGTTTCTTTTTTTAGCACTTCGCTTTAAAGTTCACAGAGGCCGTCACAATCGAGGAAAGGAAGGTAAATGGTTACGCATGTTAATTCTCATCACGGTGTACGTTTTTAAAAACAAGTGCCAACACAGAAGATGAGTTTTCATATTAACAGTTCTTTTCTTTGAGAGATATTTTCTTTCTTCAAAATCCTTTTTATTGAACAAAAATTAGTAATAAATGTAATAAAATACAATCGAATCCAGGCAAAACATGTTTAAATATCTGCTTAAATATCAAATTTGTTTCTGTACTCCCTGATAATGCTGCAGACACATTTCAGTTGGTACAAAAAAAAAATCAGGGTTTGATACTGAGCCCTTTATTTATTTTCTTGCTGAGCACCGCAGAGCCACCCAGTGCAACCACACTCTTGTGCTGTAAGCAACTGAGAAGCTCTGCACCAACTGGGAACGGTGTGGCTTTTGCAAAAGGGCATTTCACAGAAGAGAGAGTTCCAGATTTTCCCCAGCAAATCTGCAGATTTAAGCAGAGAAGCTGTCCCGCGTCTCTCACCTTTTGACTTGTGAAGATGCACCTCACATATCGGTGTGCAGTGGGAGCTGAGGCAGCATTACAGGCAGAGGTGGATCGGCCAGAGAGAAGGTCTCCTGACAGTGCAACCAGAGTAGGGCAGAGTGGATCAATAGGAGAGCCACCCAGATTGATACTCCATCCTGTCCCGAGCAGCTCCACCCTCCTCCTGCTCTAATGTTGCCTCAGGATACTTTCTCTCCCTGCCTGTAGTGAGCCCTTGGCAGCCTATAAATAAGCACCTCCAAGTCATTTCAACGCACGCAAGACAACACACCAAGTCCTCACAGTAACAGCAGTCTGTATGGCGTTTAAAGAATCAGGAGCATCTCCTATTAGCCAACTGCAAAGAGAAATACTCCTGATGCAATGAGGGCAATGCAATGATGTGAATCATCAGGGATGGGTCGACAGTGAAGCTGGCATACAGAGGAGGAAGAGGAGCAGGACGCAGCGAGCCCGGCCGGGGATCTCTATCTTTCATCCCCGCTGTCGACTTGGCCTTGCCGGCTACGTTGTGCATACTTAGGCTTTCATTCCCCCCGGGGATCCCTCAACCTGACTTCACCAAACTGCTTCAAAGTGCAGGGAGGCTGGAGCTAACCCACATAAAGCTGTGTACCTACAGTGCAGCACAGAATGGCACAGTGCTGCTGCATCCTTCATTAAATCAGATGTGTTTGTTAGACACTGACCTGATTTAAGTTTCGGTTAGGCCTAATTGGTGCGTCTTGGCTAGTGGGCTGAGCTAACTGAGGGAATGTCAGACTTATCAATATGTAATGGTGCCCTACATATTCGCACATCCCGGCTTTACATCTAAAAACAGAGTGTTTCCTTTCAAATTTGAGACATTTTTTGCACAGGGTTGTATTATCAAAATAAGTCATTTGCGTGAACAGATTGCAAATGTTACAGCCCATAAAGACAGATGAATCAACTGGAGATATTTATAAAAAAAAAAAGATGTCCTAGATAAGACCAGGCAAACATACAGATGTCATATAAAAAAATGAGACAGATTACTTCCTTACACTGTGACTTTGTCCTCGTCTTTGATAAGTAAAAGAAATAATAAAAAGGCAGTGTTTCTTGACAGGAACTCAAACAGAAGCTGAACTGGAATCTTTGGCCCTCTCAACATTGCTGGTTCATCAAATTTAATCAAGGCATTGCACACTGATGCGCCAATAAACACACATATGCATGCACACACACACACACACACACACACACAAACACACAAAGCACTTCGCTCCTTACGGGACAGGCTTTTAGTGCTCTGTCTCATGCAGTATTTAATTGACCCCACACAGGAAGCCTAGCGGTCCCAAATGCACTCCTTCCCCCCACCAACAGAGAAAGCATGAACGCCTGCAAGTGTGCCCACAGCTTCCCACCACTGCTCCTCTGTCACACAACTGCACTAAATGCCATTTTCTGCTTTAGTGCAACTCAGACTTTCCACAGAAATGTCAGCGCTGAGGGTGAGGAGTTTGGACGTACATCAAATTTGTTCAAAGCGCTCCAAATGTAGATGAAAAACCAGCCATGCCCCACTTTGACAGCCGCATACGTCAACTCACATCAAACTTTCACTCAAAATTACAGGAGTTGAGAGGTTTTCCTGTTTCTCCAAAGTAAATCTTTTATCGCCATCTAATCAGATATTAATCAAAAAGCTTGTATAGATCTGTTGTTAGGTTTAAAGTGGCCATGAATGCAATTTGCAGCAGAGATGAGATGCAGAAGAGATAGCAGCGTACTTACTCAGTTGGAGGTAGGAGAGCACACTCCCCGTCTCTCTTGCTCGCTCTCTCTGCTAGTCAGTCATGGTGTGCTCTCTCTCTTGGGTAACACTGAAGTGTACTGTAGCGTGCTTGTAAGCAGTCTATCCCTCTCTCTTTCTCTACACCCCCCCCCCTCTCTTATTCTCCACCACTCTCAGTACACAACCCTTTGCTACGTCAGTGAGGCTCTCTCCGCTCTGCATATCATCTTTCCCACCCTCTCTGCTGCTCCCCTCGCTTCTCTTCATCTCTACCTCTCCTGTCCAATGGGACTCTGTATCGCAACCGCATGCTAAGTTCATTCACGACAGAACATCGCTTTGGAGATCAACATTACCAGGTGTAGTTAGGTTGGATGAGATCATATCTCACAGCGACAACCAGGCTACGAAAATCTCATCTCACTGCTACTGCGATGTAGAATCAATCCACACTTTCAGATCGGAGTGAAAAATTTATTCTGAAGCACCATATTCTCATTTTAGTCACGTCTTGGGATTCTCACACACATAACGGACAAAAGTATGTGGACACCTGAATTTCACATCCATATGTTACTGTCAATCTATTTCCAAGATCACGGGAATTAACATGCTGCCTCCACTCCTCTGGGAGGACACAATTTTGGAACATAGTTGTGAGGTTTGCTCCCACTCAACGTCGTGAGTGTTGGTGAGGTCATGCACTGATGGTAGGTGAAGGTCATGGCTCACAACTGGTGTTCCATAAAGTGTTTGATGCTGCTGAGGTCAGATTTTTGGTGAAGGCCAGTCAAAATATCCCACATTAAAGTCAGGAAACATATTTCTTTGTGTGCATCGCTTTGTCCTTTGTGTGCATGGCTTTGTGCACGGGGTCAGTGTCATGTTGAAGCATGGATATATAAAGAGAACTGGATACAGCATTGGAGGCGGGGCCCTGTCATTCCTATGATAGTTGCTCAGTGGCGCATGACGCCAAATAAGCTTGATTTCCACATTGTCGGGCCCACTGAATAAATGCACTAGAGATTTCGCCAGCTGATGGGCTAATACCCGGCATAGCCTAACTTAAATGGGAATAAAATGATTTAATCTGGCGGCTCTTCTAGACTTTCGAAATGCTATTGGACTGAATAGAACACTCAAAAAATAGTATCCACTGATTTACAGATGTCTCTGTCACAATTAAAGTCTATTGGAAAAAGTATTTTCAGCCCAATGTCATCACATGAAACAGCCCCAAGTTGTAGTTACACGGTTTGGCCGCTATGTCAAATTGGCTTCAAAGTCAGGTGCACTTCCTGGAGGCCTGTGTTGAAGCTGCTGCCACAAGGCTGAAAGAACTTTAAAACAGTGGTTCCCAACTGGTGCGTCGCAGTCCACAAGTGGGTCACAGGTTCATTCTGAATGGACAGGTTTATAAAAAACACTTTATATTGAAGTACATTGAAGTACCGACACAGAGCTTTTATATTAACGTGCCATTTCCTGCTGTAGATTGAGTAACTAACAGACAGCTACTGGACAGAGACAGCGACAGCAAGCTAGCTCAACAAGATAACCAAACGCAAGTATGACGCTGAATATATTAAACTGTGTGGAACTTGAACTAATGAGCAAAGAGAAATCTGGACCCCGTGGCTGTACCAGTTGGGAACCACTGCTCTAAAATATAATTGCATGTTGTATCATTAAGCTTTCCAATGACTGGAACTAATATATCAAGTTATGACCATGAGCTCCAGACCAAAGGTACACACAAGTACGCAGACAGGGCTATCCACAACCACGCTGTATAACTCACAAAGACAACATCTCAAAGGGGAAAATCCGCCATCTACAGTCCTATCACACTTTTATTTCAGCCCCTGAGGATTTCAACATGTCAAAAGCCAAAAGTTTAGAGACAGGAGAAAGTCTTGTGGTGGCGAGGGGATATGGGAGCCATGTAAGTTGTCTCTGTTCGACATGTGGAGGCGTCCCCTGTGTAGCCCTCTGTTCACTGAGTGTGTTCAGTAGATGTCATGGCTGGCTGTGCTCTGACACCTGCTCAGCTGCCGAGTGTGTGTGTTATGGATGTGTACAGATGTGGATGTGGGAGGTTTAAAAAAAACAAGCACGAACCAACCAAATATCTCAAAAGAAGAAGGCTGTATCTGCTTCTTGTGTTAATTTGTGTGCAGAACGTTGTGCGTAAGACACAGTGTGAGATCAACAAAATGTATCTAGAGACAGACCGGTCTGACAGCATAAAACCATGACTACGGGTGATGTGAAAATCTCCAGCAAAGTTGAGATTCATAATTCATAGGATAGGTTGCAGGAAACAGTGAGGCAGAGGAGGAAAAAAGGAGAGAGAGAGAGAGACGGAGCAGGCATTCACTCGAATTCTGCATGAGCAGTAGATGTGAATAAAACATGAATGAATGAAGGTTTGAAAGTTAAACTCCACAGTGCTTTGCGCCGAGCGCGAGACAGGCAGGGAAAAGAGAGAGAGCAGCTTTAGGAGCTGCACCCAAGCATTGAGTGCAGATGTCTGTCAGTCTGTCCCATAAGAAGCGCCTCTGTGGGCAGAGCTGCTGCTGGTGCATTATGGATGAGGGGCTATTTTAAGGCAGCGGGGATGCTGCGTTTTGATTTTTGAGTGGAGGGAGATGACACCTGGCTGCTGCCAAATCCTTTCATGAGGCTCGTACAGTACTTGATGGGTTCAGACATGCAGGTACAGCGTGTGTTCCAACACAGACCTGATCCCTGTTTGAAGTGCGCACACCGGGAGGAGGTAAACAGACTGCTGGGACGCCAGTGAAGTGAGTGATAGTGTCATCAAGCAGCTCTTTGCACAAACACTTTACTTTATGTACAGATAAAGCACACATATATACAGTGTATTACAAATATCTGGGGCAGTTAGTTAGATCACTGAGCAGTTCATTTAACCACAGCACAAGACGGTTTTTCAAGCTGTTAATGTAAATATTACCTGTAAATTTCCAAAAATACATGACATCACTCTGCAGTCCAAAACAAATAAATAAAAGCATGTTATCTTCTTCATGAAATGAGACATTAAGCAATGATCACTGTTCCAAATGTGATGATGAATAACATAATTATTTGTCATGGGCATGCATGTTCATACTGCCAGCTTTAAATTGGGTGTTCAATGCCTTTAACACTTTACATATTGTTTACAAAGTGCCAGAGGTGGGACCAAGTCATTGTTTTGCAAGTCACAAGTCAATACTGACAAGTCCCAAGTCCTAAACTTTGAGTTTCAAGTCCTAAGAGACTAATAATGCGCTCTACACCAATTGTTCTGCCATTTTAACAATAGAATAATGATATATTAAGTTTACAAAAATCAGGAATACTTTTCTTTGTTAAAACAAATGTATTGGAAGTTGTTGTGTCTCCATCTGTAATTTGTTTTTTGTTGGCCATCAAGTAATTTTTGTACGTGAACAAAATTATCTTTGGTATCTTTTTTTCCCCAACTAGCTCAGTAATGTAAGATTATGTCTTTATGATTCTCCCTTACAGTATGTCTGGATGTTGTCAGATTGATTCAAACAAACCTTTTAATCTTTGGGCCTGGAGAAAGGTATCAAGTACTTTTGTCTTTTTCCAGTCGAGTCTAAAGTTATCAAATTTGGTTTTCAGTTCTAACTCGAGTTCAAGTCGTGTGACTCCAGTCCACACCACTGTGAAGTTCCATTTATCATCAATAAACAACACAAATTTAATCTCTGCACTACTGCAATGGGAAGAATTGAATATGCAGGAAATGCACCAAACTCCAGTCTTGTTTTCCGTCTCATGCTGCAACCTAAAACCTTTGATCAATGATGTGACAAATAAGTGAGACAAATTTTGCTGGTTACTTTACTTTTCAAAGAACTCTGCTCAGTAACTTTTCTCTTTCCTCAGTATTTTTCTAAAGTAAGTGTGTCATACCTCACTAAATGTTACATAATGGCACAAATTGGGTAAGTCATTTGCAGTTTGTTTTTCAAGACGAGATGTTTAATTTGAAGAGTGAAACCTTCTTCAACAAGATGCTAGAGAGACTTTTAGCACTCTGACACACCGGATGAATCTAGTGCAGAGACTCGACCCCCTGCAGTTTGCCTACCAGACACACACTGAAGCAAATATTGCAATCATCTAGCTCCTCTAGAGGACCTTTTCCCAGCTGGATAAGACTGGCAGCACAGTCAAAATCATGTGCTTTGACTTTTCAAGCACCTTCAAAACAGTCCAGCCCTCTGGGTGGGAAACAAGCTCATAGAGATGCAGATGGACGCCCCAAAGGTGTCCTGGATCATGGATTATCTCACAGGTGGGCCTCAGTTTGTCAAGCTTCAGAAGTTTGTGTTAATTATGGAAAATGCAGAATCATTCTCTCTGATTATTTCTTCTATTAATCAGACCGGAAAGAGTAACCTAAAAATTGAGTTAATGGCTGGGATGATCAGGGTTAAGCAAGTCATCAACTCTCAAACACAGTGATGTATTACTGAGCACAGGCTCAGGGGCTGAAAGTTTCAGGGAGCCTCCCTGGCCTTCACCTGAAAAATGTTGCTCAAATTAATACCTACCAACTGAGAAGATATTCAGAATAACGACAAAGAGATACAAAAAGATGCAAAGGAACAGCAAAGAGACACAAAACAACTACAAATAGACACAGAATGATCAAAAAAAGACCATAAATTACTTCAAAGAGACGCAAAACAACTACAAACACAGAACGACCAAAAAAGACCAAAAATTACCACAAAGAAATGCAAAACAACTACAAATAGACACAGAACGACGAAAAACAAGACCCCAAATTACCTCAAAAAGACGCAAAACAACTACAAATAGACGCTAAACTACCACAACCAGACACAAAATTACCACAGAGATACCAAAACCACAAAATGATAGATAACAACTACACCACAAAGTCTGTGGGTCTCCTATGTAGGAACGGTGGTGGGGGCCTTTTGCATATCTGTGCCCAGGGGCTCATTGTCTCATATTCCACCCATGTTAAAACAAACACACAAAAACAGACGAAACAGCCTAAAATATTAAACACTATAGGTTTTGTGGTTTATAGAGGATTGCGTCATTATTTCATCACACTTTTCTCCATAATAACAGAATCCTCTGTCCTCTATTCACCAGCTATTAGTGGATCACATTCTCACACCAAGAGAGCATTATTACATTTGGAAACACACAGGGATTACAATTCTGAGTCACTGAGCTGAATTACATCATGCCCATGCATATTGCATTTACAGCTTTTACGTCATCAATTGCTACACATGACAACATTGTTACAGAAGGAAGGTCCACTCTATATTCCCCTTTATTATGTAGGCGTGTATTTCCCAAAGGTATTCATTTTGTTTTGTGAATATGAATCTTTTCCTGATGTCATTCTGTTGCAAAAAGTAATAAAAGTATACAGTAAGAATATTATTATGACATAAACTTCATAAGCATGCACGTATAAGTCACGTGTAGTGCCATGGATTGAAGAGTAGAGGAATATGAATGTTTTTCTCATTCAAATATATGTAAAACCTGATTTATTACCCTCTCACTGCATGTTTGATATGTGACAAAATCATTATTATATCTTAAATGCAATTACTGTAGCTCACCCTGGAGCAGAGCTGTGATTATTTTTCCCATAACCGAATAAATGATAAGGTGGAAGCTTTAACAGTCCAACAGAGCTGGATTTTCATCTGTTGCTCCTGCTGACCAATTATTTCATGCACATGTTTACTGTGAACATTTAAAATCAAGCTACATCTATCTGTCCCTAATTTCATGTGGCAGACTGACAGTGCCAACAACATGCCGAGACTCCTCCAAAGTGAAAGATTCCCGGTGAGGTCAGCGTGCCTGATTTAATTATCGGTATCCCAACAAGAACCTGCTCCTACCTTTTAGTGCTTGTTTATGTCTGGAGGTGCAGTAATGAAGGGCTACACGACGTATGCAGCTTGTTTTCAAACCCCTTTCTTCTCATTCATTTGTTAATTACCTCCATCATCCCTGAAGAGATCCAAAAAGAAGAGACAAACTGAAAACAACCCACCTCGTTGAGCAGAAAGACGCTTGAATTGGTCAGGGACATCCGCAGTTAACGGGGATCTCGGTCACCTCAGCCCAACTTGGGTGAAAAAAACCACAGTGTCTTTTTTTGTTTTACGGTAAAAGGCATCAACTAAAGACAGAGCACCGCGCCTCGTCCCAACATTTCCACAAGACGCGAGAGAAAACGGCTCGGCTGCTGCTCAGCGCCTCATTGGGATGTGGAGCTCCGGCGGCATCTGCGCTGTTAAATCTCTTGTTTCTGGATTCACGGCATGATCAATGACTGTACACAAAGCCATAGGCACGGACACACGGATGGATAGATTACAGCTTTCTTAATAAATTATGCAAGACCTGCACTTTTCACACAGCCAAGTCCCCGAGAATTTTCTGCGGCTTTTTCTTTTTTCCCACCAGGATTTCTGTTTTTGAATTTGAATATGTGATGATGGTCTGTGAGTTTGGCATCAGCTCCCTTGAAAATGTGCCCTAAGTCACTCACTGACATTTCTTTTTTTATTAGATTTAACAGCATGAATTCATATTAACAGAATTAAACTGGATGCAAATATATGAATGACATGGGATGAGCCATTACGCGCATGGAGAAGATTATTATAGTCCACACTGTTATGTAATTGTCAGAGTCTGAGAGGTTCCCATATTTCCTTTTGTTGTAGTTTGGTTGAGGTGCTGTTTTCAGCGGAAGGAGACGTCTTGTGTTCGCTGGCTGAGGATGTCCAGGCAGGCAGGCAGGGGTGAGATGCGGGTCTTCTCGGTTTTCACTGATCCAGCACTTTGGCCCCCTCACATCCTGTAAACGCATTCCATTTACACAGGGCCAATCGACCGCCCCAGTCAGGTATACTGCCAATGTCAAAAAGACAGGAGAAAGTCACTGTACACACACACACACACACACACACACTGGAGCACCTTTTGTGGTTTGTGATTACTCACACGGTCCTGGGTTGAAGCAGCTTGTTTGAGTTTGTGACAACCTGGGACAAGCAGAAATAACATTTGGCAAAATCCACTGCAAGTCAGATTTGAAGATCACCTCCATACATGTTCCAAGACACATATAAAATACTTGCAAAATAATTCGTGTCCCCACAAATTCAAATATCGAATTAAAAACTCCTAAAATTATATCTTGGGGAGAGGGAGGGTTGTAACAGCACCACAGTCACTAAAAAGGGATGACTTGAGCATCATGCATCGGTGTAGATTTCCAGGGGTCGCAGGGGACGAATCCCCCTCAGTAAGTAGAACATGTAGGCTATATTTATATTGTCACTACACTGTGACAGTAGCAGCAATAATGACAAGATGTCTCATGAAAATATCAGCGGTAGGGAAGAATCGAGCCCAAGTCATCGGAATCTGATGCTTGGGCAGAGACTTGCGCTGTCAGAAACCAACGAAAAAGGTGTCCATTAACGTCGGCATGATACGCAGCTGGTTGCCATTATAATTTAACGGGGCCTGGTGGTGTCAGGGGGAAACATGGCGGGACAAGGACAAAGGTTATGGTGGCGAAAGTCCGACTGGGGCGGGTGGGAGGGGTGATGGATGGGTCCAACAAACACTGACTTTCACCCAAGAGAGCAGTGTTTGTGTCCCGTAAGATTCTAAAGCCAAACCCTGTTCTTTTTTCCTAAACCTAACCACGTGCAGCTACGACGTCACTTCTTTATGCCTCCTTTGCTTTTTTATACAGAAGCAAACAACATCACGCTGCTCCTTTGTGTGATTATACACTGCATCAGCAGCAGTGCTTTCAACATCACAGTCATTTATTTTTGTCATATTGCAGCTGATCTCGTCCTCTGAGAGTAAGGAGCTACCAAACCTCATTGTTTTCCCGATTTGTGGACATTTACAGCTGCTGCTCTTCGTCTTTGAGTTAGCCACTAGCTGCTACCAGCTGCTTTTTAAATCTTCTGCGCTGGGTTGCCAACATAATGTGTAATCAAAACGTCACACCTGTTCCATCCACCGTCACATCCAGCTTTACATTTTACACAGACCTCGTTTTGGGGCTGTTACTACTCTGTTCCCGGCTCAGAGGCAAGACCACCTTGTGCCCCCTTTCCGTGATTGTACCTCACAGAAAAGCAAGGCGGCATAATGGCATGATATTCCAGCCTTGAACAGGCAAAAGTGGCTACAGTGTACGGGCAGAGGAGCTGCATGATGTAAGAAGGGGCATGGCTGTTAACCAGTATATAGACGAACATCAGAATCTTAAAATTTATCCTGTAGCTAACAGACAATGGGGGTGACATGCTCCCTTTTCTGACCTTGTTAAAACTCTTGCTGCTACATTTTGGACTAGTTACAAACGGGATATAATAATACAAAAATATAATGAGTTGCAATAATCTAGGCGGGAGGATATGAAGGCATGGATGACATTCTCCAATGTCAGAAGTATAGAGAATTGATCTGAGTTTGGAGATGTGCAAAGCTGTGTGAGACTTAATTTTTCTACTTGACTGATATATTTGTCTAGCTTCAATTCAGAATCAAATATGACCCCAAGATTTTTTACATGTTATTTCACTGCGGGTGCAAAGATAGGCTGGAAATAATGTTAGTCAAGTGCTGTGGTCCCAAAAAATAACTTAAGTTTTACTGTCATGGAGCTGGAGAAAATTTGCAGCCATCCAGAATTTGATGAAGACGTTTATTGAGGTCAGTTAAGTTGCTCTTGTTGTTCGGCTCTGAGTAGAGGTATATCTGTGTGACATCCGCATAACAGTGAAAAGATATGTTTTTAAATATTGTGGCCTAGCAGAAGAAAATAAATGGAAAAGAGCACTGGACCAAGTATGGCACCTTGGGGTACACCACAGGAGACAAGTAAGGAAATGAGTTACTGACAGAGACAATCAGGGCTCCGTTGACGAGAACCAGATTAAAGCAGAACCAGAGACCCCCACTCATTCCTTGAATCTGTGAATGAGAATAGAGTGATCAAAGTGTCAGAGGCTGCAGTCAGATCTAGGAGCAAGAGAATGGAGCAGTTACCCGTGTCAGCAGCTAGGAGGAGGTCATTTGTTTTTCTTAGTACAGCTGATCCAGTGAAGACCTCTGAAACAGATTGGAAATGTTCAAAAATGCAGTTTTAGGCAGGTGGGACAACAGTTAAAAAACAACTTAAAACGGGGCGTTGGTGGCTTAGTGGTAGAGCAGGCGCCCCATGTACAAGGCTGTTGCCGCAGCAGCCCGGGTTCAAGTCCAGCCTGTGGCCCTTTGCTGCATGTCATCCCCTCCCTCTCTCCCCGTTTCACACTTAACTGTCCTGCAAAAAATGCCCAAAAAAATCTACTACTTAAATTAATTAATTAATTAAAATAACTACTTAAAACAAGAGTTTTAGAAAGAAAATGTAGTTTGAATATTGGTCTGTAGTTATTTGTATATATTAATGAAAACATGAAAGTAGCAGGGGACTTTTATTTTGATAAAATTAAAGACATTTACACCTTAAATTGATGCAGAAAAGGCATATGTTTGTGCATAGAAATGCTCAAAATTTTCTAGCAAAGCACCCTCCTTTTCATATGTGAAATGTAATAGCTGTGAAAAGAGGTTACAGATTTTACAGCCAAAACTTGTACAAAAGGTATGAAAGTATTTTTTTGGACCAAGTCAATATTTTGATTAGTCTTGATACTGTTGAAGTTGGATTTATGTAACTTGTATAAGATTAGAAAGTCATGTCAAAATGTGAGGCAGTTCATCTATATGCTCATTTCAAACCCCTGTGCTGCTGCAGCTAGCCAAACAATGGCTGACAGGGGACATTGTTGTTACAACTTTTAAAAAGTTCTGCAAACTAACCATGACAGCAAGATAGATACTTGCAGATACTGCAAGACATTACCTCAGAGAACAAATAAACACAGCTGCCCTGTGTGGGCGATCACAGGAGTTATAAAGTCTTCAGTGTGCAGCGAGAGGATGTCCTGACTGACACAGCAGACTCACTCCATATGAAGTACTAAGCATATGACAGGCACAGACCTTAGTAGGAATTTGTTGTTAGTGTATGTATCAGTTTTTAGTGTGTGTTTTTTGGAAATACTCCAGTATTGAGGCAGGGTGTAACAATGGAGCTTGATGTTTCTGACATCAGTTAATGATTCTGTATGGAGAAGTTGGAAACATTGCTTTTTGTAGTAGACAAATAAGGGCACCTTGAGTCAAAATTTAAGAGCTCAACAAAAAAATTCAGCACGTTATAGGTGCTGAGACAAAAAAAGTTACAACCATCTCCAGTCTCCAGTACTCCTTTTCAAAATCCAGAATCAGACTATGTAAATATTGTTTATTTATACATTTTAAACGTTAAACTACTGGACACCAGAGTTCTCCTACTTCTCTGTAAAGTTCATCCTCAGTGTTTGTGCACTGGATGCTCAAACCCAGCCAGCATTGGTCACATGGGTCATGCTGGGGGGCTACCTGGGTACAAAGTGGGTATGGGTCCAAAATGGGCATCTTAGCTGGGGCCCACTCGGTAAACCCACCCATGTGGGCAAATGGGGCTGTCACAGCCCAGCTGAAAAGCTATGGCAAGCACGGGAGACAAACGAGCTGGCTGACAATAATGATAATTTATTTACAATAGAAAATAAGTTAAATCAAACCACAACATGTATAGTCAGTAATCAGTCATGAGGTACATGTGTAAGTGCGTGGCAGTGTGTGTATGTGTGGAAAACAAAGAAGAAAACCCAGAGCTGTCCTTGGGCCAAGAGAGAGAGAGTGAGAATGACGGCAAAGGGAGCATTTATGCTGGAGAACACACCGGGCCCAGGTGTGGCTCAGTCAGCCGTAGACCCTCCTTTTAGCTCCTGCAACACAGACTAAAACAAGCAAGAGAGCCATCTAGAGTATGGGAGGAGGGTCGTCACAGGGCCAATATGGTCCAATAAAGGGCCCATTTTTCAGCCCATTTACCACCCACATACAAATGTTAGCTTGGACGTTTCATACTGGACCAGGATTGACCTCCAAACACATTGTGATGTCACAAAACTGTGCAGGCACACATCTGTTAAACTAAGATTTCAGGTAAACACAGAGAAAAGCCCCCCTCCAGCAGATGAATGTGGAAACATCCTTCTAGTGTCCAACTGTGCATACATCACTCTGCACAGTGAAGGTAAAACATTCATGTGAAGTCACAACAGACAAAACACATGTTTGACTGAAGTGGGACTCAAACAGAAGGAAACAATTGTAACACCTGCACAGAGATAGACTGTTGAAACTATCAGTGATCAATGGCGCCGACTGCTGGTAAAACTGATGAAATGGCAACCTACAGTGTATTCGTCTATATTTACATTCATGTCTGAACAAAGCTGGATAAATTTAAGTTGGCTTTACAAGTCTCCAGGGTGTTTACATGCTTTTTAAAATCCTTTCAAGACCACCTTTTAACCAAATTTAGCACAGATTTTGGACAAGTCATGTTTTAGTTATTTAAGCATCACAGGTGAACATTGCAGGAAGTATTATATATGTGGTCTTGCGCAGAGCTGGGTGTTGTATGCAAGTATGGAGCAAAATGACAGTATTATAGATTTTTAAAGATTTGTAACATTACAAATGTGGACTTTTACATAGAAAAGCTTCACTTGGTTCTACAAAAAGAAATCAAAAGATGTTTAAATGAGATTACATAAAATATTTGTAGCCTCACAAATTCAAATTTAAGACTATTTAATTACTTGTAAGGCCTTATTGTCATAATTTAAGACATTTTAAGACTTTTTAAGGACCTGCAGACACATTGTTCTCACCTCAGCTATAATGATGTTGTTTTTCCTTTGTGTTAGGATTTAATTTCTACATAACTCATTATACTAACTATTAATAAAGAATACTAACTGGCACAAGTGCAATAACTATATTTTTTAAGTTGTTTACACTGCAGTGACTATTTTTGTCTCAATACACTTTATAGTTATGTTTGTATATATATCATGTAGTACTTTCTGAGGGCTTCATAGTGTAGATGATGCATTTTAGTTTGAAAAAGGTTTTCAAAGTTGCATAATATGTGTCACGCTTGTGCTTCTGCTGCTGTGACACTTGGATTCACCTGCATGGGAAAATCATTAGTAGAATTAGGCTGTTGTTTAAGCTGTGCACAGTGCAGTAGGCCTGTACTGTCAGCCCACTCTAATTACTATAGCATAGAAACTACTCTGCTAGCTCAACTTTATATTGATATATGTTATGCAGTGGTGTAACAGCTTACTGTAATGTCATGTTGAAAGCTCCTGGTGGGATCTGGCAGGGTGTGTAGTTGTTTTAAAGGGTGAAAAGTCAACACATTCTTCTGTGTCAACACCAATGTTGCTTTACTGGTTTACAGATTAAACATAATCATGTGATGGCTGGTTGGTTACTGACTGGTTGTAAACCTGATCCTGTTTATTTACTGCCTTTATCATTTAACCTCTCATGAATGTAAACACTTAACAGAAAAGGATGTGGAGTAGTTTCAGTGTGACTGTTGTAGGGCAGTGATCATACATTTTCTCCACGAGGTGGTGCCATAACAATGTCTGGGTGTGCTGTTTGAGGGCACTGTTTGAGTTTCATGTTGTTTTCTGCCAATTGAAAGTAAAAATGCGTAATGTTTCTAATGTGTGTGGTGTGGTATTATGTGGGTGACATTGTAGAGTGATGTAAAAGTGAGAAAACAAAAGTTGGACAACATTGCAGCAAAGGTGACACACTCGTGCCACCTCTAGGGGGACTCCTGTGTTCACGAATGCAGCCTGTGTGAGTGTGTACAGTCTGTGTGTTTGTGTGTGTGTGTGTGAGAAAGAGAGATAGAGGGAGAGGGAGTTGGGGAGGTCGAAGCAGTGGGAATGCACTGTAGCTCTGGCTGTGAAGAGCGAAGGTTGTCCGGCCAGATTCGCAGTTATTTCCTCGCTTCTCTCTGTACCTTCATCCAGAGGGCCAGACCCGCATCTGAAGCGCGTGACGGCGGCTGCGTGGAGACTGAACGAGGAGCTAAACTGGAGCTCCACTGCGGTGTTACAGTTACTCATGTAACGAGGATGTCCAATGGTAAGTACGCTGCCTATCTTAAGCTTTCCCGCGGCTGTGTTTGGGCTCTGCACAATGTGAATTTGTTGCGGCTCGGCTAAACTGAAACGCAGTAAGAGGATACAGCAGTCCAACAGCTGACTTGTACTACAGTGTTTTGCTGTGACGATTGCGGCGGCAGACTGAACTGTCCTGCAGGACTGTACACACACTAAGCACTGGTCCTTATGCAGGAACAGCCAATTCACATACACTTCTTTATTTTATTCTAAACCGCGATTAAGATACAAATCAGCTGTGTTACATTTTGCATGCTGGCCCACAGCAGTCTCGCCAATTCCTTCTCGCCCGGTGACCTGTTTGGAGTCTAAACATAATGACGTTTATATAGAGGGAGACAGGCCCAGTATGTAGAGCCCATTATCACTGTACACTAGTCCTGAGAGCTGGACTGCACATCCCTGCGATATCAGGAGACCCAGTGCCAAGATTGAAGTTGCCCGACGGAATGTTTTACTCTTGGTAAGTTGGTAAAGGCGGCGATGTGTGTCGAGCTGCACTTTCTCCTGCAGCCCACAGACTCCAGGCTGACTTGAGGCTACCCAGTGGTACAGTGTCTGCATGTGTAGTGTGGTTTATTTGAACACGGAGAGCTGTCGACTTCGCCTGTAGGCTACTTGGAGCGTCCTGTTATGTAATGCGCTTCGGCCGACTGCCCGCATCCAAACAGCCTGGGCCTACACGTGTAACTGCTAAACATGTTTTTTGACATCAGGCCTGTATTAGCGGTGGTGACAGGGGGGCTGCTGGTGAGTATCATGTGCAGGGAGAAGGGAAGCAAGATGTTGTTAATCTATTCTGAAATGTGAGTGAACGCATCAGCATCTCCTTAATTTGTAGCGCATGCAGGACGGCTGACTCAAATCGGCCCATATGTGGTACAGATTATGTTCAATGGCAGATGCATGCATGTACAGATTGTATTACATAAGAGCCGCATGCCGCTGCCTGACCTGTCGTAAATGTATCAAAGGTGAGTCGAGGATTAAGGTTATTGCAGCAGGAAGCCTGTAATCTCGGAGCCGAAGGTGAAGTGGTCATATATTTGCATTACTCCACACTGGGTCAGTGTGCTAAAGTGATGCTCTCTGTGTGAAACATCATGATGATTATAGGGCTATTTATTACTAGATTATTATCAGAAGGAGTTTAATTAATTGAAGCTATCTAGGAAGTAATATTTATTTAAAATATGTATTTTAGTCACAATCCAGAGACAATGTTTATCTGAAACCACCCTTTCAATTAGATTTTTTGTCTGTGCTGGTTGAGCAACTCACATTACAAGATGCTGTTGATTGTAAACACGGCCATGTGTGCAGTTCATGTGCTTCCTTCCCACTGTTTGTCTCAGCCTCAGTCCGCCTGGCAGAGATTTGCTTATTAAGTTTAGAGGTTAGCAGTGTCCTTGACATGTGCTGCCAGGAGCCAGCTACAGCTATAGTGAGTCATCAAAGCTAATGGGGGAAGCATGGACAATTTAATCCGGACTGGAGAGCTCTTGATCTCAGATGGTGCCCACTCAGTAGGCCTTTGTTGTCAAATAGAGCACACCCATTCTTGCCCACTCAAGATGTTAGGGGCAGATTGCAGTGATAGAGCAGAGCAGAGTGCTATCCACCAAGAAGAGTTGTTAGTGTCCTCCAAAAGCCCCCCCTCGGTGTGTGTTCAAAAAACAGCAGTCGGAGAGTTTTGTTGAAATAGGACTGTTTAACTTTATGGCTTGATGGCAAAATTGACCAGTGGCACCCGCAGCATGAGGTAATAATTGGAAGAGATTTTGTTGTCACAATTCAGTGTTTTGCAAACAAAACAGAAAATCATTTCCATGGTAATGCTGTCCCAGCCCAGGGTGGTGGGGGAAGGTGATGAGCGAGAGTGGAGCGGACAAGCCATTTGCTAGATATTATTTCCTGTCTCCGCTATTGATTGTCAAACTTTATGCCAGAGAGTCATGCACAAAGACATGCACACGAGAGAGTCATCCCATCAACAGATGCAATTCAAATAAGTGTTTTCCTTGGTGTTCATGTGTCCATTATGATGTTGACCCTCAGGTGATATCTCCTCAGGCGATGTTAGCTCAACATCATGTGTATCGTTTGTGTGTTTTCACAGGAAAACAGGTGGTCTATAAAGGCACTTGGTGGTGTATAGGGCTGACACACTGACTGTTTCTACAAAGAAGGACGGCTCAAACACAGACACACCTCTGATGCCTCGGGCCAGTCTGAGCTCATGGTGTGTGCTCGCTGGGATAAACTAGTGGCCTGGCCAGAGAGCGCAGTGTTGCTACACACTATAAAGCCCACACAGGTGAGAGGATCCTGAACTCTCCATGCCATTATCTCTTAAACTGACATTTTGCATGTTGGATGTTCAGATTAAATGCCTCAACATCAGCAGTGTTTTAATGAGAAGCTTTTCCATCTGTGTGTTCTCTTAACGTCCCTGTGTTCTGTTCAGGATGTCGTGGGCCAGAGGCCTCTTTGTAGGCAGAGTGGATGAGCGAAAGACAGCATGGGGAGAGCGCAATGGCAAAAAGAGGAAGGACAGCTCGTCGCTGTGCAACCCACACTACATGAGTTGTCTGAGAGACCCTGAGGACCTGGAGCTCCCTAATGCAGCCCCCCAGCATTACCATTGCGGAGCAGGCACCAGCGGGGGCAGCTATGGCTTGCGCTGTGGCTGGCAGGAGGACCACTATGGGAAGAGGATGGGTGGTGGGGATCTGGGTCTAAAGGCAGTGGACCTGGGCTTCGAAGATGGCGAGCTGAAGGGCAGGAAAGAGGATGAATTAGAGGAATCAGCAGAGGGCGGCTGCAAGGCGATGACCGCAGCAGACTGCTGGATGCGGATTGTGTGGGTTTTCCAATCTAAGAAATTTCAGTCAGCCAAGCTGGAGCGTCTGTACCAGCGCTACTTCTTCAGACTCAACCAGAGCTCTCTGACCATGCTGATGGGGGTGCTGGTGGTGGTTTGTGCGGTCATGCTGGCCTTCCACTGTATCCACACGACCCCCAACGTGGCCTACGTCTCAGTACTCTCTGTGGCCATGGCTCTCTTCCTGGCCATGATGGTGGTTTGCAACCGCAACGGCTTCCACCAGGACTACATGTGGATTGTGAGCTACCTTGTGATCGGCGTGCTGATTGTAGTGCAGATATTTGGGGTGCTGAGGGTGTACCCCCCCAGTGCCTCAGAGGGCATCTGGTGGACGGTCTTCTTCATCTACATCATCTACACGCTGCTGCCAGTCAGAATGAGAGCTGCTGTGGTTAGCGGAGCTGTGTTGTCCACCATACACCTAGTGACCTCCTGGCAGCTCAACCAAGAGTACAAGTTCGTTTTTAAACAGGTGAGTGAGAGCAGAAATATCACGGAACAGAAAAACACAAACACAGAACACAGAAAATAATGGAGGGAGATTCGACTGGGTCTGTTAGGTGTGGGTGATATGGATGTTTTTCTATCATGGTACATTTAATTTTATATTGCGATACCAACATCTGTATTATGAGTAGAGCTGACAGTTATGGTTTGAGTCACATATCAAACAAACATTTGCAGGTATGTGAGTTTAAATCTAACTACTTCTAATTTTTTCTGTTTCTTATAATTGTAAACCGAATATCTCTGGGTTTTGGACTGTTTGAGAAAACAAGAAATTTGGTTGGGGAGGTTGGGGTCTTGGAAATTGTGGTGTGATTTTTCACAAATTCTTGCAGTTTTATAGAAAAAGAAAAACCAAATAACACATTAATTAAATATGAAAAAATGGTGAGTTGCAGCTCTGATAGTGAAATTGTACATTTGTTGGAAATTTCAGTTGAGAAAATGTTTATAGATGAAATAATACACAAAGATCTGACATCTGACAAATCAATGTACTTCATCAAACTGACGCAGAATATCACATATTGCCACAAAGCATTTCTGCTCACTGAATTGCAAATTTGCCCTCAATGCTCTCATACAAAAAGATATATCAAAGAAATAGTCATCCCATCTATTTGGCAAAATCTCTGAGGTTAGAATGTAGAGATGCACTGATTGCAATTTTTTGGCAAATTATGATTTTTGTCTGACTTGCCGATAAGAGATGTTCCAATACCATTTTTCCTTCTGATTCCTATTGGCTGATACCAAGAACTGATCCGTACCATTGCACTAAAAAAACCCTTCTAACCCTGCATAGATGTGAAATAATTGCTATCATAGGCATCTTTCAGGTTGAACCACTTGTAAAACACAATGAAATACAGAGAACAAATGCCATAGAATTTTATTTTTAATATCTAGTTTGACATTGTACTAATGGCTACCCTTTTTACCAGTAATCAGTTCTTCTTCGCCACTCTAAAACGGTAGCTGTCAGTGGCTGCACAGTGCGACTTGCTGTGTAGGCTGCTGTTTACAGTAGCAAAAAACAAATTTTGAGAAAACTGCCATTTTTATCTGGATGTGAAACTACTTTAAAGTTAATTAATAAATTAGACTTGTGTACTTAACCTGATCCAGGTACTGCTATCACTATTGGAACAATTCTGCTGGGGATTCCGATTCTGGTCGATTCCGATTTTCTTTCTTTCTAAGAGCTACAATTGGCAGCATACAAAACATTTGGTTACTTTTCTACGATGAAAATTCAGTTGTATGTTCATAATAAAACACTGACCCTTAACCAACTTTTACATTTTCTCTGAAACTGCACCAGGCTACAGGACCTTCTCTCGCTCTCACTCAAACAAATCTCAAAATAAAAAAGTGCTCCAGGTTACAGGACAGAGCTTTTTTGTACAAGTAAAATCCAACCAAGTTGCTAAATTTGTCACTAGTTGCTTTTTAGAAATAAAGGCACTAAGAGGGTCTGAAAAGTCGCAAACAAGAGGACGTGACAAAGCGTTTCATTCATTCGAATAAGAACAGGTTGCAGCGGATGTAACAATAGTTGATTATCATTTGTGTCACCGTGCGTGTGATGTGAACCATCATGTGGGCATGCATGTAAATTTAATTGGCACAGGATCAGCTATATCTAAAACTGACAGGGTGTGATCGATCAAGCTGAAAATCTGTTGATTTCGGTCACTGGCCAATCGATTGGTGCATCTCTAGTGGAGGGATTATTGAGCTGGATGCACCTTTTAGTCACAATTCTTTTTAAAGGAAAGTTTCACAAATTTTCTGTTTTACTAAAATACTCACAGCGACATGTAGAGTGAAAGTCACTGTAGTTGCTCCACCTGTCCATACTGGTCACCTCTGAATGCAGTTTCAGTGTAAATGATGGGAGATACAATCGCCAGTTTGTTTTGCATACAAAGTTCAGTCAAAGTTAGTGCGAGGCGTCAGCAGTCTGAGGTAAATAAATCAAGTGGACATCTTCCAATGTTACTGTCTTTTTTGTGTGAAATATTGAAGGGAATTTTGTACTGAAAAGACCCAGACTTTAAGATACTGACTTGATTTGTGTAACTCTGACAGTCTCTTATCAGTTTTGGCTGAGCACAATGCATTTTTGAACAAAACAAGAGCTGTGGATTTTGTTTCCCATCACACTGAAGTCACATGAAGTCTTTTCACAGCTAGCACAGACAGGAAGAACAATAACAGCAGCCTATATCTCATATACTGTATGTTTGGACATGTGAGTATTGTTTTAAGACAGACTTGAAAAATGTGAATCAGTCAATCAGTAGCTGTAAAAAATGTTGTCTTGATGTGTCTTTTTGGGCTGTAGTTGCTGCTCAACATACAGCCATCTCTGAAAATGAAAGTGAACATTTATATTCATGAGAAAACAAGACACATATCTCAGACTCGTGCTAGTCAGGGCCCACTATTATCACCATACAATTGAGCACAATGTTGTTACTGTATTCACAAGTGGAAACGCCCTACTTTCTCTTCCCATCAATATAGGACAAACATTGTACAGACTCTTCAACCACTTTTCCATGTCAAAGGTGCCGTACTAAAAGTAGATGGTGCTGTAGATCTCGGCAGTTTTTCAAATGAGATTTTTAATGAGCCTATGTTTTGTGCTGTAGGGCAGCTATTGGCAACTCTGTTGGGGTTTGTGGAAGGTCATCTGGGTTGAATGAGCCCGTTTAGCTGCATCGTGGAGGAATATCATGATAATGTAGCATGGTGCCATTCAGGCCGCAATTCCCTAAAACAAGGAGGCTATTGTAGTAAAATGAAACAGGGTGGGGTGGGATACTCGGATTGTGCAATGAATTCGATGGAAAACAGGATGACTACGTCTTCGTATTGGAGGCTGTGGAAAAAAAAATAAAAGCAGAATTAGACTTTTATTATGGCTTCAGCTCCCAACACATTGGAGTTATTTCTTCATTAGTTTTGTGTGTTTATTCTTCTTGTATGTGCGGTCAGATCCTCACTGATTCTGTCTTTATGTTCAGTGTGTTACTGAGGTTTACGCTGTCTCAGATTGTATTATGAAATTGTGCTCAGGGATTCAAAAACTATTCATGAACCTGCAAAAAGGAATGGCTGACCTTTTGTAGAACAACAACTAACCATTACTTTCATTAAAAACATTAACTTGTAATGTAAATTAAAAATGCACATCACACGTTCCTAATTGCTTGTTTTGATCCAAACCCAAAACCATTAAAGTTAGAATGATATAAAACAGAAAAAAAAGCAAACCCTGGTATTTTAGAGACTTGAACCAGTGAATGTTTGGCATTTTCCCTCGACAGATGCCATCAAAGATTTTTTAAATGGTCATTTTTCTGTTTATCTAGTATTGAAAATCAACTTATCATTTAAGCACCAAACCTTTAAAATGTAGTTTTTTAACTGTTACCCAGTCACGTTCATTGATACAACAGAACATTCACACTGAAGACCTATGGACACGTCACAGTAGAAAAAGCACAGGTGTAACAATGGGAATTAGTAAGATTTCATTGATACCAATGCTGTTATAGATTCTGCTTATCGGTACGATTAATCAGTTCCCTTATTGATTTGTGATGAGTTTTCTATGTGGAAAAAAAAGTAGTCCTATAGGGTTTTAGCATGACAGTAACTGTTTTATTATTATACAAGAGTCCGAACACAGTGTAGAAAAAGAGTAGAAAAAAGCCATTTTACAGACAGTACAAACAGTGCTGTTGCATATTTGTTGAATGTTGCCAGGCTTTGGACTGTTTCATCCTCCACGCCTTGACCCTTGTTGCAGGTTTCCAACAGTGTAGATAAATGACAAACTCTTACGTCATTGTTTGTGTTGTCACAAATAAAAAAAACACCTGCACTGATAAAAAAGAATTGATTAGCTCGGAGGTTTACGATTGAGATGGATGGGACCATTTGGAAAAGGTTCTCAAACCCATCGTTACACAGGTGTAAACAATACATTTAATGATGGTTGGATTCTGTTTAGCTGCTTGAGTTTTATCGTCCCTGTGTTGTGTGTGCAGACTCACTGTCACACTGTCATGGCTTACTTGGAAAACTGAGAAAATAATAAACAAAAGAACAATAGAACCCAATATGACTATGAAAAAGGGTTATTCACCTTATTAATGTATGTATCCTACAGTTTTCGTGCCATTTAATTGGTGCCATAGGTCAACCTGCCAGTAAGAGCTGTGTAGTGTAGTGGAAGAATCTCATTTGAACAGTTTTCAGTGGGGTGTCCCATAATGACCTACATGCTGTTTCAGAGGAGAAGAATAAAAGAATCGTGCCACAACCTTAACTACATGATGTTTCCCTGTTTGACGTGGTCATGTTTGAAGTCAGTGCCACAAAATAACTCTAAAAACACACATGGATTGAACTCTGTAACTCTCCAGAGACATCATGTGATTGGTTTTCTCTACCAACCGTCACTATTAAGCAACCAGATGAATGTGGAGCCACTCTGAATAAGGCAATATTGACATAACTCTACTGGTCTAGTGAGCTTGTGTGTTAAGTACCCATGCTCCAGACTAGACAGGGTGACTACAGGCACATTGGTCTGTTGCCTCTGTGCACTCTAGCCCTGGTTGGTTGAATTGGTCCTCTGATGATGATGGACTGCTGCCCTGCCTGCAGGCTTGGACCCCCAACACAGTGCGTTCCAGTTCTGTGAGCAATCAATGATGGGACATGGGCCTCGCACTGTTCGTCTCACTCTCTCCTGGGGCTCGTAGGGTTGTAATAGAGATTGAAGACAGGATATCCGATTTGCTTGGGGTTGTTTAATGCTGTTATCAGCCATATCACACTCATCTGTACATAAATATTTAGAAACTAAGAGGAATTTCTTTGTTTTCACCCTCAAGAAAAGAGCAGTCAGCGCTCAGTCTCAACAGGTATCACTTAGTCTGGCTTCAAACTACTCGCAGTTTTATGAATACAGAAGGACTCCATTCAGTCTGTCACACCCTCTCTATCACACACACGTCAGCTCACACAAACTCTGTGGCTCCTGGCGTCATATGGCCAGACTCTCTGATCTGGGAAAGCTGGTTTCTTCTTCTGGGACCTCATCATCCTCCAGCCAGCTCTTGTTTTTTCCTTATTTGTGTTTTCCCTGCGGAGATGTTCATGCAGGATCAGAGCTGAGAAGATGTGAGACCGATGACGACGAGCACAAAAGTGGTCTTTGTTAGGGACCTCCACGATGAAGCCGGGGAGGCATGTGTGTGTGTGTGTGTGGGGGGGGGGGTTGTGGAGGTTAGAGTGGTGACAAGAGGATGGCCACAGATGAAAAGTGTGAAATAATGCTGGGCTGACGCACCCGGCTGTAAAAGAGCTGCCAGTCTCGTCTCTCTTTCCACTTTTCTCCCTCTTTTTCTCTGAGTCATAATTCCATTCTCACAAAATCCCCCTCAGATGGAGTGGCCTTTTATTTCTCAACGGGCTGAGATTGAGCTCACGCTACTCATGGGGATTGTTTCCATAGATGTCCACATTTCACTGCTCGGCTCTGAAGGGCCTCCTCTGACAACTACAGAGAGATGAAGTTATAACTGCTCTCAGGAAGAGGCAAGTTACACTGCTGCTGCTCACTTGAAGTGCCTCCACTGTCCTACAGGAACAGTCTCCAGAGGGACCTCATTCATTCGTACAGGTGGCGAATGAAAGATTTTGAGATTGTGACGAGGGCTGCACTCTAGTCCTGACCTTCGTGTCCTCAGTGGAAGCTACCAACCTGAATACACACCAATGGTGGAAAGATAGTGAACTCTCATAGTTAGCCAGAATATTTAATTTCTTCTGTGAATACATTTTTCTCTCTCTCTCCCTCTTGGCACTGTTTCCCCTAGAAGTATCATATTAGTGTCATAATGCTGGCTCACAAGTTTTGCTTGTTTGAGATGAGCATCATTTCATGTAGGCTTGGCAAGAAATTATTGACAAGTGTTCTTCCTCACAGAGAAAAATCAACATGATGAACCATTTATTTCACTACTTGCTGGCCTGTCTTTGGCAGCTCTTCTTGAAACATGCAATTCCTTCAAAATTATCCTCTAGAGATTTTGGAATGCTGTATCGATTATTGTTCTTACTTATGAAACATCAGAAGTTACCAAAATGGCATATACAACTATAATGTGAGGATAATGTGTTTGTGTGTGCATTCAGTCACAATGCAGACTTTGGAATATAGTTTAATTGGTAACTATCAATTATTTTCTCATCACAACTGTTCTTACTTAGCTTTATTCTATTGTTGTTTAAGAGTTTAATATGATAAACAACCATCTGTAAGTCAGAACACAGACATTATATTTTTAAAATGATGTAAAAGTTGCAGGTCAAAGCTAAGAATTATTTCATGAATTAAGTAGTTATTCAGTAAATGATACCTTTAATATTTATAATCGAAGAATTTCACTCCAAAACAAAAAACTCAACCCACTTTAAGTTCTTTTTTTAATTGTCACCTTTCCAGTCAACTTGCGTAATAAACTTATCATGAAAGACTGCGATACTGTGCTTTGAATATAGTACCAACATGTTAAATCACATTCTGTCTGTAGGTACTGTTTTGTCCGTCACATGCCATCCTGTCTCTCTGGCCAGTCAGACCTCACAGTTAGGCATCCAGTGCTGCCGTCCTCCTCTGCATGGTTGAAGGGGGAAAGGTTGACAAGACAAGTGCAGATGAAAGTGTGAAAGCCAGAAAGGAAGTAAGTGGTGCCTAAAAAAAAGTAGCACATCAGCCATCTGGTAATATTTTGGATACAGGAGAGATGACGTTGCACCAGCACAGATAGTGTGCAAGTCTGAGTCAAGACCTGATTACACTTAAATATCTGTTTATCACAAGTAATATTGTTATCATGATGTTAAACATTATCACATACTTTGCTCATATTGTGCAGCAACGTATCCTCATACAATGGTTCGTATGATATTGAACGAATTAGCACCCTACAGATGGCGTCATCAAATTACATACATAACGTAAAGTTGCCTAGTTAGTGTAAAGTTATGTAGGTTCTCCTGCTTTCTTCTATATGCTGTCTTCAACGTAAACCACTTTGAGTTTACATGTAATGAAATGTGCTGTTGCTATTGCCATTAGGTTTAAGTAAGTAAATTTCTGTAGGTCATTTTTAGGAAAATAAATATGGTTGGGCATCATGAAGTTACACACTTACGTACTTAACACAAAGTCATATACTGAACAAGTTATGTAGGTTAAATTAAGGCAAGTAAAGTTATGTAGGTTCAGTGTGAGAAAAAAGTTCTCTTGGTTTCAAACGGTCACAAACATTGGTCTCCTGGTGGTAAGTCCAGTGTTTGTTTGACCCATCCTCCACCCTAACCTGCCTCCTTACATGGACTTTCTGTCTTTATATTACTGCCGCCTCTACTCCTCTCAGTGCACTGGTCACATGATCACAGCCGTCCTGATTGTGAGTTATTCACAGATTATGTGGTTTATATATGAATTCTGGTGCATTACTCTTAGTAAGTATATATACAAACAGATCATGAGAACAGTCTTCCTGCAGCCCTACAGTCTATACAGTTTTGCTCTTGAACAACTCATCTGTCTTCATCTCACTCACATAATTACTTCTTTTCATCATATTACTGTAAGCGGAAGACATCTGACTGCAAAGTGAGTCAAGTTGCTGGAAACTCTGAATGGATATTTAGCCCCTCTGGTGCTGCAACTTGTCCACAGAAGGGTCAGTTCATTATTTCCTCGTCTTCACTTCTGCTTACTGGGATTTTGCACGCTTCATCCCTTTAACTGCATTTGGTTTAAGAAGTCTGCTGCTGCGGGCTGCTCTGACAGCTGACGTTGTGGAAGCTGTTTTACTTCCAAGTTTTGACAGACGCGCAGCAGCCCTTTGATTGGAAGAAGCTACCAAATTCCTCTTATTCTGTTGGTGGCATCAGTGTTTGTTCCCATGTTTGGTTTTCTGACATTCCTGCTCGTTAGCAGCACTGAACGTTCTAATGTCAGATCTTCACTCCAGCACATGAATGCACCACACAGAGCCAGCAGTTTATCTTCCAGTCGCATGAGGTTTTGTTTGTAACCTTTAGTGTAAGCGCGCAATAATCCTAATGGACAATTCTCAGATTATTGCCATCAGACTTTTTGTCACCCACAGCTTTCTCATCCTGTTGGCTGCGGAGTACAGAACACAATCTCTAGAGATTTTAGAAATGTACTCCAACTCCAAATTTGAAAGAGCCCCCCGTGGAAAATGCCCCCTTTGCATCGGTCTACTTTTGTCCCGTCACCTGAGTTATGGTTTCATCTCGTGGCGCCGGGCACTCAGACTGTGGCTGGAAGTCAGACACGTACGAGTCAGTGCACACGCACACACATCACATGGTCCAGAACAGATTCAGTTGGCCCTCTGAGTGCTTCCCAGTGAGACGCCACATGTCCCTCGTGTTTTTCTTATGTCACTCTCTCTTGTGGGAAGAGAAGTTTTGCTTTGATATATGTACAGTATTTCCATAAGTTAAGTATGAACAGCTGTGCGTCCATATGCCTGTATGCCTTAAGGGGGATTATGTGACTTTTGGTGCCATTGTTTGGTTCTAAGAATGTATAACCAGCCTGTGTGCAAGATGTCATACATGGATTATCAAGGACCTAAAGTGAAGTTGTTCTTTTATGTGCAGCAGGATATATTTGGATAGGCAAATCCCAAATGGAGTCCTCTGAAGAGTGAGCTATTGACATGCAGGTCAAGAAGAGAGTGAAGTCTCGAAGGTACATCTCGTCTGTGCTTTTGTTATTGTGTGCTGGTCTGACACTAGAGGAAAAACCTGTTCCTTTGGCAGATTGTTATGGGGTCAACGAATGTGGGACTAGTGGAAACATACTGATCCCTCTGCTTAACACTGGTGAAAAAGATACCAATCAATGAAATGTCACAGGCATGACCGAGGTGTGCATAATGCATTTAGGCCAGAACATTGGTGTTACCTAAGGAAAACCTCAAAGCAGCCACACAGGCTACTTTAACCTTTATGCAATTATTTATGATGTTTGCTTGGAGAGTATGACAAGGTCTGTGTCTGATACTCTCATGTACTGCCTCTGCTCTCTGAGCGGTATTAAAACCGAAAGAAAATGCGCCGTGTTGGCTCTTTATCTTTTTAGTATTATCTCTCTGGATGTGCAGGATATATATCTGATTTTGGTATCTGTACTGTACTCAGTCCTGCCTTATTTCTGCATACTGCTTTGATACAATAATTTGCTTGTTAAACAGGAAAAAAGGAAATTATTTCCAACATTCATTTATTGTTCAAACTGAACAATTAATGGAACATAACTGGCACCAATTAAAAAAAGATGACTGTCACATTTTAAATGGCAGTTTTTTTTACTGGTACTCTCTTTCAACTAACACCCTGAGTGAAATATTGCAGCCTTTCACGATGTGTTTATTGCGCAGGTTATTATCACATTGATTTACTGTGCAGCTTTTGTATTAGAGTTCACAGTGGCCTATTTTTAGGGCTGGATATCTTTTTTTTTAACCGATACTGGTGCCTGTACCAAAACAACTTTTTCATGCTTTAGTTTGAGAGATAAGTACTAAATCTGTTTGTTTGACCTCTTGAAGGAAAACTACAACACTTGTAAAATTCATATGTTCTTCCTGTAGTCTAAGACACTCCAATGATATAAGTAAGCATGAGCAACTCTCCCTGAAATCCAAAAACTAGAGTGCTAAAACCTCAAATTTGTGATGTCATCATCAAGTCTGAAGCTGCGCCATAGACAGTTAATTGGGAAAGATGTTCTGGATGACACTGAGAGCACCCAGGGGAATGCTCTGAGTATATGGGTACGCTTTCTGTTTCAGAACTGAGATACAATAAACTGAGCACTGCAACATCACGCTATCACTTCTGGGTAGATGACTGGCAATTGATTTGAGTCGTGAACTCGGTTTATTTCTGTTGTTATTTTCAGCCATAACTGTGATGTTCAAAGATATATAGTTAGTCTTGGTGGTGGGACGTATCTGATGTTAATGCTGTGCTTATTTTATGTACCATGTTGCTTCACTAGCATCTTTGAAAAACAAAAGCTACCAACATGCTAAGCAATTACCTGCTATAGACGGGGCTGCAGCAAAAAGTACCTTAAAAGACCCACCTATTCAAAACATTTTTTAAAGTACGCTTTATTTGGAATATTTTACCTGCTTTACCTTACACACTAACTGATCCAGGCAGTGTTAAACCAGCAATTCCGGTATTCTCCTTAGTAAAATTACTTCTTTTGTTAATGGAGTCTGGTGGCTCAGAGTTCTTAATGTACGTGGTGTTCCTCTTTAAACATCGGCATTAACAAAGAAACATATAGAGCCTAAAATTTGATACATTAGATTAAATAGGATTTTTAAAAATGTGCTCTCTGATTTAGATCATGACATAATGAGATCAAACAATAAGCTAACAGGACTAAGAATCAGTTGCATTTGATACATGGCACTCATCAATACCAGATTCTGTGGACAGATTTTGGTTAGCACTCAATAAGTGTTGAAGTTTGACACCCTGCCATATTTATATTTAGTGAATCCAGTGTCCAGTGTTCACACATCCTGTACGCACACATATACACACACAGACCAGGAGAAGTGGAGTGTGTGATCTGTGTCTGTCTGCGTGAGCTGCATGGATCACAGCGGCTCACTTGGCTGCTGTCAGATGGTGAGAACCCATCATCAGGTGCTGTGGGTGCCAAACAATGCACTGGCTCAAATAATAGATCCCCCCTTTACTCCCCACCCCGCCCCCTCAGAGAGGGAGAGTGTTTGTGACTCATCCACTTATTGTATTACAACCACAGGCAACGATACAAACCCGGATAACTTCCACCACCACGGGTAGGAGCAATTAGGATTAGCGATAAGCGAAATATTGCTCTTAAATACAGCCGATGATAAGGCAAATAATAGCTGGGCTAATAATAGCTGTGCGAGTCGGGATGAGGAAGTGCAGGCTTCTAATAACAGCTCATGGTTTACTAACAACTTGGCTCTCTGCAAAAGTAAACACAGGGATTTAAGGCTGAACGGCCATGGCGGACAGCCAACAGATATATATTAGGAATCCATTAGCAGTGTTAAATGTTGATCTGTGTGGCATGCAAGCCCCTAGGCTTTTAAGGGCAGTTTTGCTCTGGATCCTGTTCAGTGTAGTGCACCCTGTCCCAGTGCTGGTGACAGGAAGGTGAATGGCTCTGTGTCAAAGGTCACCATCACACCAGCCAACTGTCCTGTTATCCCACTATCCCAGTTACAATTACACTGTTATAACAGCCCAAACATATGTCGGGCTGGTGTGAGAATGCATCACCGGAGCGAGGCAGTAATTAACACACATAGTGACTATCAGGGAACAAACACCTTCCTGCGACTGAAATGTACACCACTGTGAACAAGCCATGGATCTATTGTCAGAGACATTACAGACCAATGCCGTTTCTAGGAGTTGACAACTGGGACTAAGCCTGGACCGTCTGGGGCTTAGGTGAGCGTGTGTGTGCGCTCATTTTTTTTGGGTGGTCCCCACTGTTATGCCTGAAACAATACCACCTAAATTTAATTTAGCTTTACTGCATTGTATGCAGGGGCTGATCTATCGGGTGGTAGCTGCCACCCCTAAAAAATGCATTGGATGCAGTAAGACATGACTGAGCTGTGACAGGACACAGGACTGATATCACCCAGTTGATGCTAGCTGTCTGTGGGCAGCAGCTCCATTTTCACCTGGCCCCAGCAGCTTTCCGATTAGCCTCGATCTCCCGGTCCTGGCTGCATACAACAGCACAACAGTACAACAGCTTGTTTTCCTGTGGGTGTTTATTTATTCTATCCATCTATCTATTAAGGCTGTCAAATTTGATCAATTTTGAAATCACAATCAATAATCAATAATCATGTTAAGACCATTGCTTTGGACAAAATGGACATCTGCACGGCAGCTGAGAATCCTCAAAGCTATGGCACCAGTGTTTAATTGCTACTTCTACTACTTTACATTGTTCTGTTTTTACATTATTATTATTATTAATATTAATATTATTATAGTTATAGTTATTATAGTATTATTGAATTGAAACATTTGTTTGTTTGGACAAACATTCAGGAATATCAGGTGTTTTGATTATTTTTGTTTTCTTAAAATTGTGTGACCAACTCCCCAAGTGTCTAATGTCCTTTAACTTATGTCATCTATTCTTACATGACAAAATCATCTGTTGCCTAAAACATTGTTCCCATAACACGTTTTTTATTATCACAAAGCAATCATCATATAAATTGTACTGTTATTGCACCTGCATCAGATATCACAGATATAAAGGCCTAGTTGGGCTTTGCTTATCTACATTATTCAACAACCAGTGGTTCACTCAAGTCGCTAGTGGGACTTGTGTTTATACCATAACTTTTTGGTGTAGTGTTGTCAGCTACTGCTGCTCTGTGAGCCTGATAACCAGGGGTGTATAGCTATTTGTGCTGGAGCGCACCTGTGACAGTTAAGGTGGGCTTGTTATGAAGGTTTTGTAACCACTGTCCCTACGGTGGTAATTTTACATACAGCAGCTGAGCAGAAGATGTAATGAGCGCATGATACATCCATGACTGTAGGCTTTGTGTCCAGGTCAAGAGGGCTATAGATGGACTGGCTAAGCTTGGAGAGGACGTTACCCCAGCACCACCCACTCCCTCAGTCTCTCTACATCCACACACACATAGGAAGCCACAGCAGCAAAGGCTAAGATCTTCAGTAATTGAATTATTTACATTTCAGGGTGATTATAGATATTTTTCCTCTTTCAGAAAGATTCAGGGCTAGATAAAAAACATTCCCGGCTAAAGCCTCTGAAGCCCTGTGCCGATGACGCAGATGTTACAGACCCTCTTTAACCTGCTCTGCCTCTTTGACTTTCACCTGACCAGCTTATTAAATGGAAAGAGCAGATCACCCTAATGATTTTGTCCAGTCAGTGTGGACAGTTTTTCCTGTCTGCAGCTCCGAGCCTTCGTGTCTCACAGCATGTCTTATTCACATTTTCAGTGAATGACGTCAGATACAATAACAAGATCCCTGGTCCCATGATGTAATTTCACATACTCAGGGTTAATCCAAAGGAAGTTGCACTCTGTCTTGTGCCTTCACGGGATCCTCCCACTGAAGTGTGCAGAAAGCTAAAAAAGTCTTAATTTATCACGCTCCCTCCTCACACGTAAAAAAATAAAAGCCTCTCCTTTTAAGGTGGCAGACAGACAGCACTGTTTTCTTTGTTGGGGATGAAGTGTCATAGCTGCCAAAGCTGCTAGACTCTACATTTTCTTTAACGTTCATAACGCCTGAATCACATTTCCTCTTTGTTTTGGTGTGTAAAGCCTTTCAGGGCTGAGCAGAGAACACCAGGACATTATAAACAAAAGGCCACAACACTAAGACATATACGGTAGCAGCTCAGCTTGTAGTTTTCAAACCATGTGTTGACACTCAACACCTGTGCTTTTATTCCAAAGAAACGCTGCTGAAGTATCAGGCTTCGCAAACATGTCACATGCGACTTTTCCCGAAGATGGCCCGGGAGGCAGATGTGTTACATGCATGAGTTCAGTGTCAGCTCATCCACAACGGCGCAGCTCATTAAAGCCAAAGCTTGGGTTGAAGCAGTAACCAAACTGCTCTCGTGTTTCTGCTGTTTAAACTATAACCTGTTGTTCTTGTACCCGTATTGATCTGTGTGCTTTGTAGTAAAAGTCAATATTGCGTATGGTTGAGGAGTCAGAGCAGGGAAGGACAGCCGTTAAAACAGTGTAATGAATGTTAGCAGATGCTTATATAACTGGACAGTAAGACTAAACTCTTGTATGTTTTTATTGGAGCTCCAGCATCTGGCCCACACACACACACACACACACACACACACACACTATCTCATTTAATGTAGCTCAATGTTCCCGCACTTAATTCTGTTACTCAGTATTTAAAGACAGTCTGGCTAAAAGAAAAAAAAACATGCCTTAGTACGAGTCGCCAGCAGACATTTTCCCATTTTGGAATAATCTCTTAATATTTGTGTTACATCGGTCTCTGTCACAGTGAAATGGTGGCCTTGGGTTCATGTTGTGCATTGTGCTTAAAAGGAGATGGAGGCAGTAGCAGCTGAAATGGGAATTCCTGGATGTTTAGCTCACAGTCACACAGTTCAAGGTCTGGACTCCCTCACACAGTTCAAATCAGCGGGAGCAGCCAACAGAGGAGTGAACGGGGCTGGTCGCCTGGTTGGTTCGTTAGGCTAATTAACCAAATCTTGTGTTCATGCAGCCGCCGCGCTGTAATTGCAGCTGTGCCTGTGAGGGTGTGAGTGGGCAGGAAGTGAGGGGTTAGTGAGGACACAGCTGGGAGGAGGGTGCTGTGTCCGGCCCTGCCCACTCCTCCCCCTCACTCCCCCCCTCCTCTCTCTGTCCAGCCAAACTCTGACCCCGAACCACTGAGCAGCCAAGACCACTGACAAACACACACTGGAGTACACATCAGCACAGTTTTGTATCCACTACTCATTAATACTAATATGTGTTAATTAATACATTTGAATTGTTGAATCATTATTCAAATGAGAGAATGACAGTGGACACCTGTTGGTTTGTGCTGTTACTAATGCAACTACTCATACTACTGTCACTCCCACCACTATAGTGATGTTCTATCTATCTATCTATCTATCTATCTATCTATCTATCTATCGATCTATCGATCTATCTACCAAATAGCCCCTGTAGCCCCCCCCCAATATCCAAAGTTCAATCAGGTCTCTCTTGAGAATGAGACCACGTGATAATCATTCATTGTCATTGCCTAGAATATCATACTGCAAGCCTTTGCCAACACAACATAACATTTCAACAAAGATCCTGATTCATGCATGTGTTTTATTTCAGCATTCTGTCTCTGGCTAGCTAGTGGTGTGTCGGGGCTACTGGAGTATGGGTTTATTAAAGCTCCTTTCCCACTGGACAAAAAAAGCCATTAACAGCCACTAATATCTGGCTTTTGTATTCAATGGAAAAGATTACAATCGGCATTCACTCCCAGGAAAAAGGACTGCAGTAGTCATGGGTATTTATCTGCTCCAGCTCTGATGGAAATACGACACAGTAGAGGCGCTACTTTTTAGCCCCTTTGCCTGTGTGATGTAGTGATGGGCTGCCACAAAATACTGTCCGTCTCCACCCAAGCAGCACCCGAACATCGTTCAAAATGTCATCTGCACCGACTTTAAGAAAAATACATAATAGATTAAAAAAAATAAGTAACCAGTGTAGCATTTTCATTGGCCTCCATGCTGCTTTCTACTTCTTCTTAACCTATTTCCAGCCTGTCAGTAGCCCTTTTTAAATAGGAATTATGCAAATTTGCAGGAAAAACAAAAATCGGGGAGTGCGGCAAAATGCAGCCTGCCTACTTTTGTTTGTACAGAATGCGCCTTTGTCGGGAAAATGGGGGGCGTGAGCAAGTAACAAATCATGTAGCTCAGCGTGTGATGTAAGCAGTGACATAGGAGGGAAGCCACGGCTAGTCAGTCCTCTACCGTCCCCGTCACTTGAGGGTTAACGGCCTCTTCATTTGCGAGGGCAAGGAGGGCGCACAATTACTTGTCTCCCCAGTTGTTCATCTTTACAGCGTCTTTCAGATTTGTGTTTCCCTCTTGCTACTAGCTGCTCATTCCTGCTATCAGCTGTTTCCTGTTTATCCATTGCCAGTGGCTCGCACGTGCGGCGTCATCAACAGCTCCTCCTACAAGTCATCAACAGCCCTTCCTATGGCGGAAGGCCGCCTCGGTCCAAAAAACCAAAACCACACCAAAAAGGTTCCACCAATATGACTACCCTACGAGGCAGAAAATTGGGCACCTCGGATCAACTCGCCAATCTGGCTCTGTGTGTCTAAACGCTCGCAGCTTGCTGGCAAAACGGCCCAACATTCGCCAAAAATCTGACAGTGTAAAAGGGGCTACTGACACCAACGTGACACTACAGAGAAAAAACCCCCCAGAAAGGCATACCCATTTGCTGGCCGTGAGAAAGCAGTCTATTTTCAACTGGTTTTCCCATGTTTAAAAACCCACATACATGTGCTTATTTGGGTGGGAAAAGAGAGTAAGCCTACTCAGACTGTGAACACGATCCTTACAGAAGAACCAGAAACACAAAAGGCGGATGATAACAACTGAAACAGCAACAAAAAATTAGGATAATAGGAATACCAATGTATTTTGACAAAGACGGCTACAGTTTGAAGAATGTATTGTACGTTTTTTTGTAATGTTTTTATTACAGACGGTGCTTGGAGGGAGGGTGGGAAGGTAGGAGGAGTGGAGGGAGCGAGTGAGAGACTGTATGAGGCAGAGGCACAGAGGGGGAGGGGTGTGTGAAAAAGATACACTGTGAACTAAGAGACTTTGAGAGAACATATGTACCATACGAGGAACTTGGTTTTCAATTTAAATACATAATTATATATTTCCATACTGTTAATATCTAATTTTCTAATGTTAATGTAATTTATTGAAGTCTCACAGTTAAGGAAGGCTGTATTAAGTTGCCAAGATTACATTTGTACCACCAAAATGTGCTTTGGCCACCAAATTTAGAGGGTTGGTTACCTGTGGGGCCAGTGCATAGCATCTATTAGTTGATGAATCTATTAACAAAAATGCCAAATATAGCCTGGATCTTACTGTATGATGGTAAATTGATGATGTCCTGGCTTTGAACTGTTGGCCAGACACAACAATCCATCGAGAGACCCCACCCCCCCAAATTGATGCCTAATTCAATACCAAACTGTTAATCAGTTGGTAGTTGCAGCCCTAATGTAAAATCAGAAAGGAGATAGCAGTAATAGGTCACACAAAGTGCATATAAGCTCTGCAGAACTTGAGGTTGCACACTCATTTAACGTGAAATTATTTTGTGGCTGTCCCCTCTAGTTCACAGAGACCGGATATGTTTGGAAAAAGAGGGGAAAAGGGACAAATAATAGATGTCCCAGAGCCGACCTAAACCCAGGATGTTACATGGTATAATTCAGCCAAGTGAAGTGAGCCACAAGAAAGTACTAGGACGGCTAAAACGTGAGCTCATGTGACCCTGCTGCTCGTGTTTTAGGGAGCGGCCTTGTTCAAACCTCTCAAATGACAGTGTAACTGCAACAACAAAGAATTTGTTATATCTGTGTACTGTTAAACCGAAAGTCGTTCTCCTCTACTCGCTGTCATTTATTTCTCTGAGGCCAGTACGTCCTCTGTTCCTGTTAGATCTTCTGTCACGGCTGTCTTCAGGCTGTGCAGGTACATTCAGTGTAATAATAAATAAGATCAGGGCCAGTCAGATGCGTATTGTCCTTATTGGAACTGTTGAACTTGAGCCAGTCGAGAGTAAATTGAAGGTCGAGATATTGAACCAGAAGGATAAATGAGCATTATAATCTTTTGATTTGAGGAAAAATTTGTTGGTCAAATTAGAAAAGTGGAGTGGGTAGATTTAGCTTGGTGGTTTTAGTTTGTTTTAGTCAATAATTCCAGGATCTCTGGGAGATTTTTCCTCATGTTTGGACAGCGTTTATGTGCAAGTATTAATTCGGGATCTGTTTTTCTGACAGATGTGCGGCCTGGGTCCAGCTCTATTTAGCTTTGCGGATTTTGCTTCAGCGTTTCACAAAGATTACTTCGTGGCCTCACTGGTCGCCTGAGACCAATTTTGGTTTGGCCCGAGCCATGACGAAAACAAAGCTCTGATTCGAGATGGCAGTGATCCAAGATGGCAAAGACAGGCACCCCCACCCTTCTGCAACATTTATCTTTTTAAGGAATGGCTTCTTCCTTATGTCAGTGATTACACATTATAGTAACCCCTGATTAGATCTGGGCCAGTGCAACAAAGTCTCATAGTATTGTCTATTTTTACCACTCTTTTACCACATATTATCTTTTCCGGCTACGAACAGCTGTGTGTGACTGGGCTTTGACGTTCATCTCTGTAAGACATTTTAAAAAGCTCCAAAATGCCTATCAAAGGTCATGTGCTGGAGAGTAGCCCCCATGTCAACAGCAGTCAGGGTCCCTTGAGTCAGTGTGTTGACTTATGGGATGTAGCATTCTGGCCTTTTTAAAGTTTAAACTTTAGCTTTAGTGGAGCTCAGGGCTGGTGGGATATCTGAACTTATCTTTCATTGCAGGCCTTTTCAAATACTCCTGGATAAATCCAAACATTGATTACGTGATGGACAATGCCTTCATTCAAGAAATGAGTGTGTTATCAGTTCTTAGTTTACCACCTCTCACTGTATTGTTATAGGAGTTAATATTAGCCACAAATTCATCACCGTGTGACCACGTCAGCTCTGCTCACAGACAAGGCTTCTACAGTTTAACCTTTTTAAGAATAAAAGAAACACTTGTACAGTTGCCACAGGCCTAAACGTCATGGAAACATCTTTTATTGATCAGTACATAAAAGCTGTGGCATAAGTTTTGTCTCTGAATGAATGGACCTTGGTGTGAAGACCTGACTTGTGCACACGCACATTCCAGCGTGCCTGTGCGTGATGGAATTGTCCAGTGGGATATTATTAAAGACAGAATGGATTTTCTGTGTGTTTGCCAAGCCAAAATCTTTTCCATCCCCTTCCTTCACTTGTTCTTTAACATGTTATCCGTCTGCCTTACTTTATAAAGCACCTTGCCGGGAGCCGCGCCTTATAAGCCAATGTTTGGACTCCTTTTAACTTCACCGCCAAGAGGTTCTTGCTTAAGTAAATGTTGAGCGAGGCTTGTCTTTGAGAGCCAAAAGTCTGAAGGAAGAATGGTCAGGAGACATCAGGGGAAGATATTCTAAGTCCAGCTTAGTGGTTGTAAAGAGAGTGGCAGCGTGCTAATGAAGAGGAGCTTCTACTGCTCTCTTTACACCACATTACTGTTTGGAGAGCAAAGTGTCAGAGCTACCGTGGGTCTGTGCTGGATTTTCAGGCCTGGGTGATATAAGTGCAGCAACAGACACAACAAGCTTCAGGATCAAAGAACTGCCAGTCCAAAAGGAGTCACACACACACACACACACGCATAGCTCACACACAAGATTTATTCAAAAGCCTCTCTGAATGCTTTTGCCACTAATCTCCAGACTGTGTGGTGACTAAGCATAACTTGGCATTAACACACAAGCGTTGTTCATCATGTTTTCCCCACACTTTAGTTTCACCTATTCAGAGCTATCAGGCTGTTATATTGAGCTATCATTCAAGATGTAGTCACTCAATTGTTGCTCAGCTCTAATAATGCTCACCCTGAACGCACCGTACCTGCTGATATTGGGGGCATTCTCGAGGTTTCAATAGATGCCACTCTCGCATTGGAGTCGCATTTGTAAATAAATATATATCCATGCTACCACAGCATTATTGTGTGTTTTTCTGTGAAACAAAAATACACAGAATCCTAAGTGTGGGACCTCCTAAGCTGCGTTCAAGCACACTCTGTGTTTGTTGCCAAACTTTCATAATCAGTTTGATAGGAATGCCTTGTGCGCTCACAGCTGAATTGGTTGAATGTAAATTGAGTGCGTTGCTGAGAAGCGTGGTCTTGGGAACTGCAGGTGGCCCTGTATCTCAGACAGGCCATTTAACCAAGTTATCTGGCTTGCTCTGTTCAGGGCCATCTGTTTGGGATTAATACGATCAGGTTGTATCAGGGGCCCTTCAAGAGCGGAGTGTCAGTTCTCCATTGGTGGTCTATAACATGACGATGCAGGGCTTATCAGGAAGCCCTGGCCTGTCAATGATTTATGACCACAGCAGGCTAATTGCTAATTAAGTGACGATGCGGCACAAATTCAATGTTGCACTGAGGAAACAATTGCTCAGCCAGTCATGCAAAGAACAAGAGTGGATATTCTTTGTAGGTACTCACACCTGATCTTCAGTAGCCTGGTGATGAGGTGTCAAGCACCTCCTGACAGCTTTGATCTGAATCTTTGAAAGTTGACTGACAGTTGGCATCAGCAATTCTCTGTCATCCCGCATCAAGGAGTTCAGGGAAAAGTGTTCTTCCCTGAAAACATGTTTGAAGGAACCTGGCTGCATCCACTGTACACCCTCAGAAATGAAAAATGAGGATGCATTTTGGATGCTCCGTTGTTAGTCCTTGAATAATGTTGTTGCTCTCTGCCTGCATCAGCTACATCAGGGATTAGTATTTACCCAATACATCAAAAGCATGTTTGCTTCTGCACCTGCGAACCATCAGCGTGTTTATTTTTGCTTACTGCTGTGCTTCTAATCTAGTTTGGCCATTTGTTTTCAGATGGAATAGGAAGCTACCTCCAACTCTCCTCGAATAAACAGTAGAGTTTGCCTGCCACTGTCCTGTGGTAATGGTGTTGTGTTTCAAGTGCAGGTTGTTAGATTGTCTCTGTCTTGTTGTGACAACAACAGGCGAGTCCCTTTGTATACAGTTGAAACCTCATCTCTGGACCACGGCACAAAGCCTGTAAGTTTGTTTAAGCCTACTAATTTTAATCAGCATATGGATGCCAAGTTAGTATTTTACCACTCCTCTTTTTTTTTAAAAGCACACAGACACATTCATTAAGATATGCCGTGTGTGCATCTATACTGATAATCATCCTCTATCTGCAGTTCACCATCTTTCTTTCGGAGTCTTTCCCATAAACACAACTTACAAACATGTACTGGTTTGGCAACATACCAGCCGTGTCTCAGACATGCTGGTACTTTTGATGAAGTTTTTCATGTCCTCCTCAGTTTAATGATAATGTTGTTATTAGGACTGATTGAAACTCAGCGTTAATGTGTGTGTGTTGCCTGCATGTCTTTTTCTCATTATTGATGATATCATCTTCAGAGGAAGCACTCTGTTCTCTGGTCATGGGTCAAGTGACTTTCCCAGGCTGGAGTGTGTTTCTGAGCATGGAGAGGACGTGTGTGTGTGTGAGAGTGTATTTCTTAGCAGAGGGGAAGTCCAGAGCTCAAGGCTCCGTTTCTGATGTTCGGTCTTGGCTGTAGACGAGTGAGAAGAGAAATCACAAACAGACTTACACAGACTCACCACACGCATCCATAAACACACAGGGACGCACAAAAAGAGGCTGCAACAGCGCAGAGGAATGTTTTTGAGGTCGATGACCCCACAAAGCTAACTGTACACTGTATCTAAACTTCATTTACTCAAGCCACAGATAATGCTGTTTTACAGTTTGTCCCTCTGCATTCTGAAAGCCTCATTGTTCAACCAACATACCTCACTCTGCTAGGTACACACAAGAAAGTTACACTAATGGCTGCTATCTGAGGCTGTACATTCAAACATGAAAATGTCTCTGTTGCACTGTTTTAAAGTGCTCCATTGTGACACGAAGAATCTGTTGTGCAGGCTCGTGTCATCTGTTTTTGGTTCTCAAAAAAAGGCTTTTCATGCTGGATGAATCTATTTCCTGTTTTTTCCATTTTGAATTGATTCCATATAAACAACATAAAAGACAAAATAAACTTTCAGCTCAAGTAGCACAAAAATTGGAGTGACACATGTCACGTGTTCCCAGTCGTGCATCAGATTGAACCCTCTGGGCTTCCTATCTGCTGTTTCGAGCACGACGTGAGGAGAATGTCCTCTTGCAGAGCAACCACGAGGCCACGCTCATCTTCTCTAACCAGATCACGTCTAATGGCCCCTCAGACGTTTGAGGAATTTTTCTCCTTGCAGTAAATCCTATGACACAGAGTGTTATCAATTTTCGTTTATTGACCTCACCCAGGTCAGCCAGAGTTCACTGTTTTCCTATGATGTGACATGTGTGCATGCATTTCAGTCTCTCTTGCCATGTTTGTGTTTTCAGATCAGTGCCAACGTGCTGATCTTCGTGTGCACTAACATGATCGGGATCTGTACCCACTACCCTGCTGAGGTCTCCCAGAGGCAAGCCTTCCAGGAGACCAGAGGATATATCCAGGCCAGACTGTACCTGCAGAGGGAAAACCAGCAGCAGGTACACATATGCTCACACACACACACACACACACACACACACACACACACACGGACACATGCATATTCAAACAAATAAGAGAGGGAGGCAGTCCTGCCTGCGTCCTGTAGGAAAACTAAACACATGAATGCAAAAGAGCAACAAATGGGTGTCTCCATTTTCCAGTCTAATTTTTTTGTCTCAGTTTTTGAGGTCAACAATATGCTCTGAAGTATAACACGTATCTCCACTCCTCTCTATTTGACTAACACGTTCCCACGCAGATGCCAACGAGGCAGGGTGACTCATTGAGCATTCTTAACAGTAGAAACTGATGAAAATGAATGGGCTCTCTCTCTTTGCCTTTCTTTCTTTAATTTCTGTCTCTCTCTCTCTCTCTCTCTCTCTCTCTCTCTCTCTCTCTCTCTCTCAGGAGCGCCTACTGCTGTCAGTGCTGCCAAGGCACGTTGCCATGGAGATGAAGGCTGATATCAATGCCAAGAAGGAAGATATGATGTTCCACAAGATCTACATCCAAAAACACGACAACGTTAGGTAAACACAAACAGATACACATACATGCTTCTGTACAGCTGCACTGTCACACACTCAGGAGGATGTCGGAGAGAGCTCGTACACTTTGCTATCGCAGCTAGCACCAGTGGCTTTGACCTCACTCCGCTGACTGATGTGTCAGTTACAGAGTCACTCCAACAGCTATTTCCCTGACAGCATGTATTATGCATGTTGTTGTTTATTGACACTGACAGCACCGGCTGCAGTAACGATATTGACTAAGGCACACTGCTGTGCTTTCTGTAGCAAATGATGGGAGGCAGACCTCAAGTTTTCTGGCCCCCTGTCTCTGCCATCACCACTGGATTTCACCTCCCGAGAGGGAATAACTCGGTACTAAACAGGTGATTGAAACTCTCCATCCATTAGCCTACTGTTGAGCCCAGCCAGTGCTGTTGAGGTTGTGTTGAAGATGGTGAAACGAGGTTGCAGCAGCGATCTCCTGTTAGAGGTGACCCAAATAGGTGCAGGTGATGCACTTAGTGGAATAATCAGTCACTGCTCTACTAAGGTTACACCTTTGTAGAGCAGGAACAATCCATTATCCAAATGTGACACAACAAGTTTAAAACCTGCTTTCTTTTATTCCAAAATGATGCACAGCAGGTAATTTTGTAAAAGCTCCAACATCAGACAACAACTAAATCTGTTATTCATTTTTTTGATACAGTTGTTTACATCACTTATGTTTGCATAACAAGCTCATATTTGGTATATATTATGGTCGGTACATTTACCCTTCAAATGCTTATCTGTATATTATCAATAACTCAAACCTCTTTACTATGGGTGTGACTATACCTGTAATTTACATGGTAAAAAAAATATTGATTTGGACTTTAAAAGGACAGTGTGTAGGGTTAAGGGTGATTTATTGGCAGAAATGGAAAATAAGAATCATTGTGTTTTTGTTACCTGAGAATGAGCCATTTATGTCTATATGGAGCAGGTCCTCATCCTCAGAGTCCACCATGTTGCACCGCCATGTTTCTACAGTAGCCTAGAACAGAAAAACCAAACACTGGCTCTAGATATGGCCATTTGCGTTTCTGCATCAACCACCGTAGTTAGCAGCTCCTCCGCAACAGAGCATCAGAAAAATATTGATTTTTCACATGAAACTGCTTTATTCAGTGTTTGCACTGGTTTAAATCACTGGGTTGGCGTGTTTTGGAGAGGAGGAGACCTGCGGATGATTCGGCTCCTGAATGTCTGGATCTTAAGTTATCAGAGAAAAAAGGTGAGCACACATTAGCAGGTGCTGGGCTAAATGCCTGTTTGTGATGAGCTGAACAGCATCATAGAAACCCTGAGCTGGTACATGATACTGCTTTATTTTGTGTTTATGGAAAGGACGAGACCTCTGCAGATAATTCAATTAAAAACCTCCTGAACAGTGAACGCTCAGGAAATTCTATCCAGGAGTTCACGCTCATGGGAGAAATTTCATCTGGTTACAATCTGCCATCCTCACTGCTAGATGCCACTAAATCCTACACACTGCTCCGTTAGCAGGTCAGATCACTCAGACTACAGAAAAAAAGTTTTTCACAGTCCTCCTAGTAATATCTGGCCATGCAGGATGTCCTGGTTATATTTTCAGATATTCTGTCACTTTTGTCTTTTGCTGCCACCCAGTACAATGTACGTGCTTATTTTGTTTGTGGTGCTGATGTCATTGAAAAATCAAATAAAAAAAAAATCCTATAGCAGCAGTAAAATTCTACATCCTTCTCCAGAAACAACAGCCCAGTCACTGTGTATAATTCACACATCCTGCTGCCAGTTTTCTTTGGGAGTATTTTCACAGTTTTAAGCAGTCCAGTAAAAACTGTTCACAGTGACAGCAGAAACGGATATCTCAGGACTTGGATAAATAAACCAAAAAACTGCATGCCAAAAGGACATCCACTGCACGGCTAGATAACACCAGTGAGTAAGTGAGAAACTGACCCTTGTAAAGATAATCCATTGCATCATGGCCCACAGCTTCGGACAGGGTGGGAGATGGAGACAGGCTCCGGGCTGCTGTAATTAAGGGCCAGTTGTCCCTGAGTGGATGACCTCATGGGACCAACAGCGCCATCTGTCGCCTTCCACTGGAACTCAGAATGTCTGCGGTGTTGTTTATTCTCGCCTTTCATTACTATCAAAAGTTAGCAATGAAAGGCATGCAGACAGGGGGACGGGGGGTGGTGTTCTCAGAGGGACGGGCTGGAGGAGGTGACCTACATTGGCCTAGATGATGAGAGCCAGAGCTGAACAAATGTCTGCCTCTCTCCCTCCCCTGCTCACATGGCAGCTGGACACTGAGGAGGGTGGGAGGCGCTAGACCATGCTAACCAACTCTATATTGTATTGATTGATCTCATTCCCTGTCTCCTTTGTCTTTCTTCTCCTCTCTGTCTGTTTTGGTGACCCTCACCAACTCTCCCTCACTGCCAACCACCCCATCACCTCTCCTGCAGCATACTGTTTGCAGACATCGAGGGCTTCACCAGCCTGGCGTCTCAGTGCACGGCCCAGGAGCTTGTCATGACGCTGAACGAGCTGTTTGCCCGCTTTGACAAGCTGGCCTCGGTGAGCACTGACAACCTGCCGCCGCCATTTTCACAGTAGAACTTTGAGCCTCTGTTGCTTATGTAACCGTTAAGTCTGTAGTCTTTACTGTTAGTATGACAAAGCCAACATGATGTACTTGTTGAAGGGAGAGGATTACTTAAGCATTGTGTAAAACATCTATTAGACTCTGCTGAGAATGATGAGTCATCTAAACTATGCACTAAAAGCTCTGTATTTGACATGAACATCATGAACATGTGTGTTTATGTGTGTGTGTTCCTGTACAGGAGAACCACTGCCTGCGTATTAAAATCCTGGGGGACTGTTACTACTGTGTGTCAGGGCTTCCTGAGCCCCGGGCTGACCACGCCCACTGCTGTGTGGAGATGGGAGTAGACATGATTGAGGCCATCTCGTGAGTCAAATGCACACTGAAACACAAAGAGCAACACACTCAAATGACAACACACACCCTTACAGCCACACAGTAATATTCCACGGAAGGTTAAGTTGAGATTTCTGGCGTTGTTCATGCTGCACAGGGTGTATAGAAGAGATGCTGTGAACCTGAAGGTGACACTAGTTTTGTGACAATAATGTGTGTGTGCATCTGCAGGCTGGTGAGAGAGGTGACGGGTGTTAATGTGAACATGCGGGTGGGCATTCACAGCGGCCGCGTCCACTGCGGGGTGCTGGGCCTGCGCAAGTGGCAGTTTGACGTCTGGTCCAACGACGTCACGCTCGCCAATCAAATGGAGGCTGGGGGGAAGGCTGGGTGAGGCCCTCCTACTCTGCATGTGACTACATTGACGTATTCGCCCATAGCCTGTATTGTTTCTTACACATTGTGTGTGTGTACGTGTGTGTATGTGTGTGTAGGCGTATCCACATCACCAAAGCCACGCTACAGTATCTGAACGGGGACTATGAGGTGGAGCCTGGATTTGGAGGAGAGAGGAATGCTTACCTGAAGGAGAACAACATTGAAACCTTCTTGGTGCTGGGCTGTAGCCAGAAGAGGGTTAGTTCATGGTCACACACACACACACACACACACACACACACACGTCCTTGATTACCTGCTTGACCTCTTCACAACTTCACACCAGTGCCATATTTCGCAGAAACAATATAATGGCTTGTCACCAGGCATAGAGGAGCTTGTTTGTCACTCTGTTGGGGATTCTTCACTTCCAGAAAGAGGAGAAAGCCATGATGGCCAAGATGCAGAGAGCACGTGCGAATTCTGCCGAGGGACTGATGCCACGCTGGGTGCCTGACAGATCCTTCTCCAGAACCAAGGAGTCCAAAGTCTTCAGGCAGATGGTGAGATACACACAGGGAGCACTTAGCTGAGCGCATGGCACCTGTTCTTCTTGTCTATATCTAATTTCCTGTGTCATTCTCTCCGCTCTCTGAAGTCAAATCACAAATATCCTTTCTAATTATGTCCTCAAAGTAGCTGTTAATATTAGATTTTTCTTTTATGGGGACATTCAAGGGTCAGAGGCCTATTGCTAAAGCCCAACTTTCTATCAATACACTTAATACCAACTTCCTTTTTTCTCATAGAGTCTCTGAAAACACAGTCACGCATGGCTCTAGGCAGGGCGGTTTCTGTCTGAAATTTACTGCAGACGTTCATGTCCCCAACAGGATGGACTGTAGAAGCTTTGGTGATCCTGTAGGGTTTTCTCTATCGCCATTATCAGGTCAACATTTTAGTTTTTAGTGTCCAGTCCCTGGATTTATAACCTAATACTTGCAAAACTAGTTAGTTAGTTAAAAAGTAGTTAGTCTGTTGTGCTAGTTATGCAAACAGGCTAACGTTTCGACACCACTCTGTCTACATCAGAGCCAAAGAGAATAAAGACAAAAAGCCAGTGACATATTGTATATCGTCAACCTACCCAGGATTCCAAATTGGGAGCTTGGAGTAGAGCTGCAACTCCTTTGCGTTGAGGTGGTTCGAGCATCTGATCAGGATGCCTTCAGGGAACCTCCTGTTAGCGTTTTCCAGGCATGTCCGACTGTGGGACCCCAGGGTAGACCTAGAAAATGCTGGAGGGATTATATAGCTCAGACTGGCCAGGGAACGCCCTGGGATCCCCCAGGAGGAGTTGCAAAGTGTTGCTTGGGAGTGAGACATCTGGAATACCTTGGTTAGCCTCCTGCCCCCGCGACCCAGCCCCAGAGAAGTCAATGAAAATGGATTGATAGATAGAGGGATTTAAAATCTAGCGGACAGTGAATCCACAAGTGCGAGTTGCCATTGTCAATGTCCAACTGCCGCACCACTTGCAACATAATCACATCAAGAACAAAAGAAGACAGATATCTCTTAAAGTTACAAACATAAAACGTATAAAATACAAAAAGTAAAAGTACTGCATCTATCATGTGATAACATAATAATAAGGTTCCTTAGGTCTTCTGTTACCTTAGTTGAAGATAAGCTTTTGTGGAACTTTGTTTTTCTGAAGTTACAGCGACTCACATATGCTTCTTCTCCCTTCAATTTCTCAAATATGACCACAATATAAAAGTAGCAAATGTTAGCATGCTAGCACACTAAACTAAAGACAGTGAACATGATAAACATTAAACCTGTTTATACTCTCTGAATACTAGATGCTGATTGCCTTCAGAGTGTCCATTAATTCCTGATATAGGACACCTACTAAGTAGTTCCAGTGAAACTGTCTGTTCACCACTCTAAATTAATGGACTGGCTACATAGTATCAGCCTGCATCTGAAATGAGTAACCAAAGCAACAGAGACGCAGTCAGAGCCTCTGTTTACTGTTTTTGTGCAGTCCTGAAATGTCTCATGCCCTGAACACCACAGGATGGCAACTGTAACAACACAAGCTGTAAGAAGTACACTATATTCAACTCGCTACTTCAGGCTGCGGCTGACAGTAACATGACACCCATGTGTTCGTGAAAATCTTGATATTGATTTGGGGACAATGACATGGCTGGATAGCTAGCTGTTCTTGTTGTTAAACATACCGCCAAATACGCACTTTTATTGACTTTGAATCTTGCTAGTCTGGCATTAGCTTTCTGGCTCATAGCAGAGCAGACTAAAAATATCACCTGTTGCCAAGAAGTATCTAAGGTTCATCCTATTTACTGAAGTAGTGAACAATGTCTCCATTGCATAAGAACCTTATGGGATGATGAAGATTGTTCCAGGTATTAGTCGGGTGTGAAAGAGAGAGACTGAATCGTGGCTTGTGAAAAAAATTGTATGCTAATTGCATGGAAATATAAATGGTCTAATTTGTTTTCCTTTGGCAAATGACCATGATATAAGCAGGTTAGTAGCCTTTAAGGTGTCCATAATTAGGAATTAATTTCCTCCGCAGAAGCAATCGTCCTCTGCTTCGTGTTGGACGGTTCTGGCTTCCCTGACGTTCATATATTCCTGATAATGGACACCTCCTCCGGCATTATCCCTTACTATGCATTAGCCTGTTGTTGTTATTGTCCTTAGTAATTGTTCCTATGTACGCAGCCTCACAAATCTGACAGCATGACTTTGTAGATATGAATTTGAGCATTGGTGTGGTGGAGGGTATACGCAGGTACACACCTCTTTTTCTGGCCATTTACAGTATACCCACTAATCAGCCAAAAAAAGCCACCAGAATACAAAGGAGAGAGTATACCCACTTCCTTCTTGGTAACCTACCCATCTACCTAGTAATACACTTACCTCAACAACAGCCACTTCACCACTGAATCTGACTGCCTGAGGGTGACTAATGTGGACTGAATTGTATATATGGTAAAGCCTAAAGGAGACAATGGAAACGTGAGAACAAGTATTGATCTGTTCCTGTCAAACAAACAGGAGTTACAACAGGGCTCCCAGGGATTCCCAGTGCATCATTTACTACTGAAGCTAATCTGATGAGGCTGCAGCTGCAGATATTTCTGTTTCTCACTCTGTCTCATTTCCTCCCTCTCTTCATGCTGCAAGTCTCATTTCCTTGTCTTTGCTACATTTTCCCCCTCTACTCCTCCTTTTGTCCTCTCCATCTCAGAGGGCTTGAGCCCTAGGGGCAAAGAGGTTGTAATTTGAAGCCTCCGAGCATTAATTAAAACATCAGTCTGGCTCTCAGGGATTAGCTGTGCAGATGTCTGAGTCTCTGTCTATTTTTCAGTTGCACTGTGGCTACACGATAATCTCTCCCTTTCTCCTTCCTGCACTTCCTCTGCTTTTTGGTCTCATTTTAACTCTCTGTTTTTGTTTTTCGCAGGGCATCGACGAAGCATCCAGCAAAGACAAGTGAGTGTTGCGGCCCCAGTTTATGTTACTAGGGTGGCTTTCGTTATTAGCGATCGACTTGCAGGCTGTCAGTGTAGCAGTCTAACTTTAGAGCCCACTGTTGGTTTTATGCAGTCAGATGCAACCCAGCACTAATACCATATTAGCTCTGAGTCATCCTGCCTGTCACAGCATAGGCCAACTCCCTCATACACACTCACACACAGACGCAAACTCACACCACACAGTGACCTATTGTTCCATCTACCTCATAGCCGCTGTGCTCAGGAGGCCCTGAACCCTGAGGATGAGGTGGATGAGTTTCTTGGACGGGCTATTGACGCGCGAAGCATCGACCAACTGAGGAAGGACCACGTCAAGAAGTTCCTACTCACCTTTCAGACTGTCGACCTTGAGAAAAAGGTTGATATTTGCTCTGAAAATATACCGTAATTCTCTGTCAAATCAACTGAATTGATTTTCTCCTCTTTAATTGAGCTAATTAAACTTAATTCTCTTTGATTTTTTTATTTTGTATTTCCAGTACTCCAAAAAGGTTGATGATCGTTTTGGAGGATACGTGGCCTGCACACTCTTTGTGTTCTGTTGCATCTGTTCCATTCAGATCATTATTTTCCCAGAGTAAGTAGCTCTCTCCGTTAAGTTGCCTTTCCCAGTTTCCCACTTTCCCCAGTTCTACTGAATTGTGGACAGGAAATGTGGTCTTGATTGGTTTATGAGGAGTTAATGAGAGTTACACGTCCTAATGAGCCTGTTCTCTTCTCTTCCGCAGCAAAATGCTTATGACTGGTCTTTACATCAGCATCTTCATCATCCTTACCAGCATCCTCTTCATCTGTGCCATCTACTCCTGCATCAAAGTGAGAAACAAAGGCCCTCTCCACTCATATGATTTCTCGTGCAGATATCTTCAGATAAGACTCATTATCATATGTCTTCAGCTAGCATCACTAATGGTATTAACTTATCTGATCTTCTCCCTGCCGTCTGTGTTAAAGCTCTTCCCAGCTGCCTTGCAGACCGTGACAAGGAAAATAGTCCAGTCTCGTGCAAACAGCACACTGGTGGGCGTCTTCACCATCATCCTCCTCTTCATTTCCTCCTTTGCTAACATGGTAGGGACGGCAGCTCTCCATCTTGTCACGTTTTTATCCTGTGACAGTTGTGACTGGTGTTGTTTCAAATTAGACCAGATTGCCTAAGGGGGTGTTGTAGTTAGGGGTTAGGTGTTATTATTCATGATCCATCACTGTGACAGAAATAGGTCTATTTTTAACCATTTTATCCATCAAATTTTTTAGCATGTTTATCTATTTAGCATTGCGTTTGCGTATATTTAGATTAAAACATGTTTAATTGTAGCCATGCCAAATTACAAATGCCATGACCTTGGGATGGTTAGCCACCAGCTGGGGCCCTTCTGTGTGGAGTTACTGTAGCATGTTTCTGCAGGTTCTCCGTCTTCTTTCACAATCCAAATCCATTTGAGGTTAGGTTAGGTTAACTGGGGACTCTAAATTGCCCGTAGGTGTGAATTTGAGTGTGAATGTTTGTCTGTCTCTATGCGTCAGCCGAGACACTGACAACCTAGAGACAGCTCTGTGATAGTCTGGCAACCAGTCCAGGGTGAACCTTGCCTCTCGCCAAATGTCAGACCTGGAATAGGCTCCAGCCACCGCAACCCTGAATAGGATAAGTGGTTATGGACAATGTATGGATGAATGACCAAGACAAGTGTTAAAGGGGATCACCACCTAAATTAAAACTTCTAATATGTTACTTCGATGGCCCAGAAAAGTTCAATCAATATTTGTGAACATGAGCTACTCTCTCTCAAAGCCAGAAACCAGAGAAGTCTCAAATTTGTGATGTCATAGGATATAAAGTCTGAAGCTGCTCCCTCGACAGTTAATGGGAGACTGATTTTGTGGACTCACGATGATTGTTTTCTTTTTGTTCCCAAATGAGCTTTTTGTCTATTGTAGTGTTCTCAGTTTGGAAACAGAAAATGTCCTCATATACTCCCAACATCCCCCTGGGTGCTCTCTGTGTTATCTAGAACATCTTTCACTATTCATTGTCTATGGAGCAGCTCCAGACTTTATACCCTATGACATCACAAATTTGAGTTTTAGCACTTTGTCAGCGAGTCATTCATGTGTACCAATATTTTTTGACCTTAGGAATAACATGTGTGAATTCTGAAAATGGGCGTAGGTCCCCTTTACGAGTCAGTGAAAGCCCTTTTGCATCATCATCATGAAATGTGCTTTTCAAACAATGTTAAGTATCAGAAACAGTAACCCACAGATGCCATGTGTGCTGTGACTACAGGCTGATGCTCTGTACTGTACCTGTTTTGCATTGTAAATATTGTAAAGCTATTATATTTGATTATGGCTCTGCAGCTGTAGCTTTTTGCTCTACTTCTAAGATTGGCTGCCTGCAGGGTTGTTTCAGCCTGCGATTGGTTGCTCAGTGTCACACTCCAACATCGAGCTAGCCAATTTAGATTTCATAAAGACTTATTCAGTAGCTCGCTCGCTCAGATCAGCAGCTGCTTTCCCTATGTCTGCACTGTTGAGAATCTACCACTCTTCTTGTTTTTTTGGAGTCATTGTTTGACTCCAAACATAATTTACATAATTAAACATATTTAATTGGGACCCCCCACCCCCACCTATATATCAAATATGCTCAAAATGCAATTTGTAAAATGATATTATATGAGTACCTACAGTATGTGTCAAAACTCAAATTAAATGGTAGAAAAGCCGAATATTCTTGGATGAAAACACCTGGTTACAGTGTTTGCTGAGTAATGACAGGCCCAAGGGTTGTTTGGGAAAAGCTACATTGACATGGCCTATGTTATTTTGAAGATTATATATTTTTTATGTAATTTAAAAACACCATTATTTACACTTTTTTTTTTTTCTTTTTTTTTTACCAGAGAGCACTGATAACTATTTACCAGATGTAAAATGTTGTGCTCAGTGCATTTCTTGTTCCAAATTATGTAATACCCATCATGATCTTTATCAAACTGCAGATGTTATGCACAAATACATCGTTATCAGAAATCCCAAACAGGGATATTGCTGTCGGCCTCAAAATCCCAGTACCAGCTGGGCCTCACTGTCATTCGATGGGGACAAGAAAAAGTATTGACATGTGTTATAAATGCGGCTTTCTGTTTTCAGCGTTACATTTCTGTGTGTCTTTCGCTGTTTTACCTTTATTGGCTGGCGATGAAATGACAGACTGTGTTGTCCTTTCCTGCCAGTTTACCTGCAGCAGAGTGAAACTGCGGGAATGTGTGGCTGAAACGCTGAACACAACTCACAACTCAGTGACTCTCTGCCTGCTGCACAACCTGACCAAGACAGCAGTCGACGGTTTGACTCTGTGTTCCACTGATTCCATGCCCATGCCCTGCCATTTCCCCGAGGTCAGTCCCGTAACATTTTAACGTGTGTGTATATTGTGTGTGTGTTCATACAAATGTCTGTGTGTTTTTCTTTGTGCATGGAAAGTTTGAATCACCTAACCTTCCTCCTCCTCCTCCTCCTCCTCCTCTTCCTCCTCCTCATCCTCCTCCTCCTCCTCCTCCTCCTCCTCCTCCTCCTCCTCCTCCCCCTCCCTCGCTGTCTTCTCTCTGCTGCAGTATTTCAGCTACAGTGTACTGCTGACCCTGCTGGCCTGCTCTGTGTTCCTCCACATCAGCAGCATAGGGAAGCTGGCTCTGATGGTGTTCATCCAGCTCACTTTCCTCCTGCTGGTGGAGTGGCCTCAGGTGGTCCTGTTTGACAACGCAGACCTGCTGGTCATTGCCAACACCCTGTGAGTCCCCTGCTAGGAGCACACACATGTACTAACACACACAGTACACTCGCTCTTTCCCAATTTTCAACCTGAATTGTTTAACTCCTGTGTCACAATACTGTGGTTTAGGCTGGACATGGCCTATTTAATACAATAACCTTCAGATTGTCAAAGACCTAATTTCTCATGTATGAGCTGGGCTCCATTTTTTTAACGTGTTCTCATTTTTTTCTCAGGCTATTATCACCTGTTAATGATTCCCAACAACAGTAAGTTGTATTCTTTTGTTTTTCAGAGAGATGACCACTTTTTTTTGCCTAATTTCAGTGACTCATACACTTTTGTCGACATGACTCTCTCTTTCTCTCTTACTTTCTAGGCCTGGTTTCAATGAAACTGCAGAACAGTGGTGAGTAGCTTTCACTTACTGTATGTTTTAGAATGTGTCAGGTTGCGTACATTCTACTCCCATGCAAGGCGCTCATTCATGACTTATGTCAATTCCTTCTTTCCTCCTCAGCCTGGACAGTGTGCCTCAGGTACCCTTAAAGGTCATGACCCCTGTAATCCTGACCGTGTTTGTTCTGGCTCTCTACTTGCACGGCCAGCAGGTGGAGTCCACCGCACGCCTTGACTTCCTCTGGAAGCTGCAGGTAAATGAAACAGTTTCATGTGTATGACAGAATGAAAGTTGCTACAGTGGAAACTGCTTATATATTTATCACTTTACTCCCTGTTACTTAACATTGTAATAACACGACTGCCTCCAGCTGGCTTCCTGAGGCCGGTGCTGCGTGCACATTGAAATCGTGACCGGAAAAAGAAGGTTATCTTCTCTCAGTGAAAAACACAGTCTTCTCAAAGCTTATGACAAACTGCCAAAAACAAGCCAGCAAGATGCAGCAGAGAAAAATTGGTGCTCCTCAGTCTACTTTGTGTTGTCTACTCAAACAATGAGAAAAAGTCATGGCTGCTAGAGATGGAGACAGATAACAAATGCGCTTAGGGAAAACACCTTTATTTACCCAGGAAGTCCCATTGAGGCTGAAAATCTCTTTTACATGAGAGACCTGGCTGAGGCAGCAGCCAATCAGAGCACATTTAAAATGCAACAAATACAACATATAATACAGAAATCCACAATAAAACAAAAACTATTCAAACATAGTGGCCTCTCAAGAAAAACATGCACATGTCTCTGTCACCACATTCTTTAGGATGCCCTTAAATTCATCAATAGATAGAAGTGTTTCTAATTTTAGATCTTTTTGGAGATTGTTCCATGTACAAGGTGCATAATAGGAAAATGCAGTTTTCTCCAGATCTGTTAAAACCCAGGGTACATTGAAAAGCAACCACCTGGAGGAGTGTAGCTGGTAACTATCAGAGCTGACACACAGAAGGGTGCAGAGGTAGGCAGGAAGTTTGCCCAATATTGCTTTGTAGATAAAAGAATAAACAAGTGCTGTCTTCTGCGAATGGTCAATGACCCAATCCACCAAATCATAAAGAATGCAGTGATGAGTAATTGACTTTGCATTTGTAATAAAACATAGAGATAATAATGCCTCTCATTATTTTACACTCATGTAATAAATATACAAATGTCAACTAGATGAGCAGGAGCAATAAAGCAAAAGACAAAAATGGTTATAATAATCATCTGCTTATAGTGATCAATGTGACCCAGACAGACATGATCACTTTAAGAGGTTTCTACTGCATTATTTACTTTTTTTCTTTTAATGCCATCACCTGCCAGGGACTGCAGATTAAAATTCCCCTGTATTGCTAAATCCGGCACATTTACACGATGGAATTAAAGGAACAGTATGTCAGATTCAGAGGGATTTAGTGGCATTTAGCAGTGAGGATTAGGCTACAGATTGCAACCAGCTGAAACTTCTCCTGGTTAGAATTCCTTCAGTGTTTATTGTTCAGGATGGTCTTAGTGGGAGCCCAATTGTCCGCAAATGTATCGTCCTCTCCAAAACAAAAGAACCAGGTGATTTAAACCTTAAAGCTGTGTTTTGTTTTTGTTTTTGTTTTTTTTCTCGACGCTGCTCGTTGCCACTATGGTGAGTGATTCAAAAACTTAAAAAAGCAAATGGCCCTGTCTAGAGCCAGTGTTCAGTTTGTCTGTTCTGGGCTACTGTAGAAACATGGCAGTGCAACATGGTGGATTCCACTGGCAACAACCCGCTCCCTATGTAGATATAAATAGCATATTCTAAGGTAACGAAAACTCAACACTTATTTTCAGGTTATTATTCACTAAAGAAAACATACTTATTATATTATATTGTTTTTCTGCCAATATATCCCCCTAAATCCTACACACTGGACCTTTAAGTGCTCATGCTAATTAATGTTTATTGTCTCTTTTAAATAAACATGAAGATAAACTCACCAAAAACTTGTCATAAAAGGAAAAGCACAGGGTTAGTAATTACACTGTCAATGGCTCTGGTCTATTCAGGTGTCCCAGTAAGTCATGACAGTGTGAATTTAGCCATCATGCATTTTACGTTTTACTGCCGTGCTCTCTCTACTATGACATGTCATCATACCTTCTGCAAAACAGGCCTACGGCAACACCTGTGAGTACTTCAGGAATCCAGTCACATGAAAAATAAGTCTAAGTAAACACATCTCTCTCCATCCCTTCCGCAGGCCACAGAAGAGAAGGAGGAGATGGAGGAGCTGCAGGCATACAACCGGCGCCTGCTCCACAACATCCTACCCAAGGATGTAGCCGCCCATTTTCTTGCACGGGAGCGCCGGAATGACGAGTTGTACTACCAGTCATGTGAGTGCGTCGCGGTTATGTTCGCCTCCATCAGCAATTTCTCTGAGTTTTACGTGGAGCTGGAGGCTAACAACGAGGGAGTGGAGTGTCTCAGGCTGCTCAACGAGATCATTGCTGATTTTGACGAGGTGAGCAGAGAGGGAAAATTTTGAAAGATGAATACAAATTCTGTATCAGATCTGTAAAATGGGGCAGTTAGATATTTGTTTTTGCTGCTTACAATCACCTTGTCCTGGTTGTCTGTGTCCTTCTGCAACTTTAATAAGCTTGTGTTCCTCGTCTCCAGATCATCAGTGAGGAGAGGTTCCGTCAGCTGGAGAAAATCAAGACCATTGGCTCCACCTACATGGCAGCCTCTGGCCTCAATGACTCCACCTACGACAGAGAGGGCCGTTCACACATCCTGGCTCTGGCCGACTACGCCATGAGGCTTAGGGAGCAGATGAAATACATCAATGAGCACTCCTTCAACAACTTCCAGATGAAGATAGGTAAGCCTGGAGGGTAGCAGAGATTTGGCTTGAAGCATTATCTGATAAAGCTTCTTTTGATTGGCATTCCTCTAAAGACCATGCTTTTCCCAGTTACAGTTATCTACTTCCTCGCAAACACCATTATAATTGAGTTATTATGGTGTAAGAAGTATGATGTAACACTGCCGGGGTATTTGTTCTCAGGGTTGAACATGGGGCCAGTGGTAGCAGGGGTGATTGGAGCCAGGAAACCACAGTATGATATCTGGGGGAACACAGTCAATGTGGCCAGCCGGATGGACAGCACAGGAGTACCAGACTGCATCCAGGTACTGCCCCCACACTCTTCTCAGTACGACCTCAGCAACTTTATGTTTACAAGAAGCATTTAGCAGTCAAAGTTATTGCAAAGTGAATCAGCCAAAGCAGAATACTAATCCAGTTACTGATGAAATTAGTCATGATGCTGTTATCATTAGTCACTCCAACATGAAAGTGTGCGTCAGTTATGTTTATTCATACCCAAATCAAAAAAACGCACACTGCACACATCTTTCTTCTAACTGACAGATGTTTATCACTCCAAGGCAAGTACATTTAAAGTATTGTTTGTGGTGTTTGAAAGACACAAAGTCATGTGCCTCGTACTGAAAGTATGAAAGTATCATAGCAGATACCAGTGGTACAGATACACTCAGTGCACAGTCCTTAAGTCCAGACATCTGCTCTGCAGAAGTGCCCTTGAGCAAGAATCACTGTCAGCACATGCTGTTCTCCTGCAGAAACAGTGCTCTAATGTCCTTCTGGAGGAGGGCAGGAAGCTAAATCTGAATGCCCTGTGTTATTCTCATCTGAAAGTTTTAAAGAGGAAAATCGTAACCACTGTGAGCAACCACTGGAGGAAGATTCCCACAGTCTAATTTTTACTATCTTATTCATGGATATATGATTGATGTCAACACTCAGTTAGAAATATGTTAAGTATGCCACGCTGGCTAAGATCCTGGTGATTTATGTATTTTCTTGTACCAAATGAAATCCATAAATTGGCTGCTATAAACATTACAGGCAGAACAATGCTGCCATCTGTTGTACAGTTAGAGCTACTGCAAGACAAAATACACAGTATATAACTAGTAGGGATGCAACTAATGATTATTTCCATAATTACCTTTTTTGTCCATTTAATTGGTTTATTGTTTACTCTGAAATGTCATAAAAATAAAAATAAAATGTGCATCTTGTTTTATTCAACCAATAGTCCAAATTCAAATGTATTATAAACACAAATCTTCACCCCTGATAAAAAAAAAAAAAAATGAAAAAATGTAGTTTACAATTATATAAAATAAAGAAAAATTTATGATATTTTTACTTTAAGGGACAGTTCGCCCCAAAATCCAAAATACATATTTTTCCTCTTACCTGTAGTGATTTTTATCAGTCGAGATTGCTTTGGTGTTAGTTGCCAAGTGTTTGATATATCAGCCGTAAAGATGTCTGCCTTGTCTTGAATATAATGGACTTGTGGTGCTCAAAATGCCAGAAAGATACATTTAAAAAACCTTGTGAGTAGATTTATGCAGGAACTATTTTATTTTTGCTAAACCACACCTGTGGATTATCTTGAGTAACTGGGTTATGATTTCTGGGAAGAGACATTGCTGTTTTTTTTTCCTCTAACACTTGGCAACTCACACCAACACAGTCTAGACTGATAAATAGCATTCCCTGTCCCTTTAAACTAAACCGGTTGTCAAAATGTTTGTGGATACATTTTCTGCCAACTGCATATTTGTTTCAGCACTAATAGATAAGAAGGTCTATTTTGCTGTACTTGAATACTTTTAAAGCCCTTTATCTGTATCTTTCTACCCATATTTAATATTCCTTCATCTCAGTCACTGTAGGGAGATGATTCGGTGTGAAACTGGAACTGGCAGTGTTTCTCTTGGGAAGGGTTGAGTGTCTCACGTCCCGGGTGTCAAATGTCCGTGTCCTCTCTTAGGTGACCACGGACTTATACCACGTGCTGGTCAACAACGGATACCAGCTGGACTGTCGAGGTGTTGTCAAGGTGAAGGGCAAGGGAGAGATGACCACTTACTTCCTCACCAGCGGTCCCCCGGGCAGTTAACAACAGGCAGGCCGACCGCAGCGTGACTCCCACTGCACTGATGAGACAGAGACTGCAGAAAGACTGAGTGGTCAGCTCGGCGAGGAGCACCAAAGCACGGTGCGAAACACACTGGGGACGGGAGACGGCCAACAGAAACGAGCTCGGCCTGTCTGTTTGTTGTCACGTACTCAGATGCACACATGTAGGACGTTGTTCATGTTTGAAGGCTTTTTCCCAAGCTGCTCGAGAGATCACGAAGCCCAGTTGCCTTAGGACGGAAGTGGCTATGCTTGTGTTTATGAGCAATAGTACAAGTATTTCATCTGGAGTCGTTATTTATTTTGGTGCGGATGGATTTTTGTGATGACCTTGTACAAAAAAGAAATATATATATACATACAAAAAACTATGTTACTTAAAAGAAAATATGCAAGGACAACATGAAGGATGAAAATGACCAAAGAACAAATGTTTGATATGAAACACACTAATGATTCTGTTCTAAACTACAGCAAACTTCAGTAATTTATTCATCTTTTGACAGCAAAGGCCACGGTAACGTCACCGTCGTTGATGGGGGCGAACACTTTTTGTTTTTTTGTTGTGGACTTAACTCATGAAGGCAAACACACACACACACACACACGCGCACATACGGAAACACTCACAATAACCTTGGCTTTGACTTCTGTGTTTCTTATCAGGGCCTTCTTTGTTTCTTCTAGCCTGTGATTAGCCACAATCTTTTGGACACAAGGCTGTTTGTGGTTCACTGAAATGTACGATTAATAACTCGCTCCCTGCAATGTATTTTTGGTTCAAGCCAAAAATGAGAATTGAAGGAGGAATGTTTGCATTAGTATCCCGGTACTGAAGAGAGATTGTTAAACTGTTATGAAAACATTTTATATAAGTGTGTGTGAGTACAATATGTATGGGTGTCTGGGTGTGTGTATGGGTGTGAGCACACATAGCTGAATGCTGATCTTTATCTATAAAGGGGCATACTGTAACTTTTCACTGTGAGGTTTTTATGATACTGTATGACAATGCTTTCTTGCCAAACTGGTCGCTGCAAGGCATGTTTTATATTATTCCTCGGAGTTGTGTGTCCATTCCTGATTTCTCGTGTCAAAATTATCATTTGAAGAGAATTATGTCTACTGCGCCTTTTAGCGGACTGTGATTTTGACTGATTTCATTCCAACCTAAATAAGCAAAGAGACGTAAACTTTGGATTGTGTCACGTGTCTGAACGTAAACTGGTTTCAGGATTAACCGTATGCAGGAATTCTCCGTCTGCTCACAAGTATTGCCTTGAGATTATGCAGTTACAAGGTCCGCATACTTTATGGACCAATATTCACCACTTTACACAACAGTATTCGACCCCATCTGGTTGTATTTGGTACGTGGAGGCTTGTAACCCCCTAAAATGAGTCGTTCGACACAATAATCATATGAATGTATGTAATATTTTTGTCCACACTGAAACTACTACTGAAAAAAAACACTCTTTACATTGCCTTTGGTACCGAGGAAGGAGCTTAATCATTGTACTAGAGGCCAAATTGATTGGACGTCACGTTTGCTAAAAAGTGAAGGTGTATTTTACATGTAGACGAGCTTTACACCCGGTGTTGATATGCTCACTTTTCTGTCTGAGCCAAAACAATGCTGCCTTCACAGGCTACTAAAAAGGTCCTCACTTTTGCTTTTCCCTCTGTCCTTACAATAAAAAAGGTCAGCTGAACACTGTTGCATTTTCCTTTAAAAAGTGGCAGAGATTAAGAAATAGTGCAATGATTAATTTGATTTATTTCCCCCTGGATAAAAAAATAATAAATGGCTGTTTTTGCATTGATTGTGTTTATTTGTTTTATTATTTCTGTTGCATTGTACAAAAAATGCCTCAAATTAGTGCTGCACAGTTAATGGAAATATTATGGAAATTGTAATATGGCCAAGTGCAATATCACATTTACAGGAGCTGCAGTTTTTTGATAAAGGTAAAATGTGTCACAACATAAATGGTATGTCACAACATACCATTTATAATGGTATGTCACAACATACCATTATAAATGAAGCCCCTGCCTACAAATCATATTCAAGTAAGGGGACAAGCTTGTTTGGTACAGAACCCATCAATGATCACGTTATTGCTTTAATATTTTTTTCAGTGAAAATTCAAATTCACGAAATTACCATTCCCTCTAAAATCGTGACTAATATTGCAATCGCAGTATCTGTCATATTAATTGCAATATGATTTTTTTGTAGGCATATCATTCCTACCTCAAATATTTAGAGGGGCACCCAAGGAATTTAAAGGAACAGTTTTGAAAGACTTCAGGGGAATTAAGTGGCATTTAGTTGTTAGGATTCAATTCAATTCAATTTTATTTCTAAAGCCTAATATCACAGTTTGCCTCAGAGAGCTTCACACAACATAAGACATCCTTCTGTCCTTCACAGACCCCAAAAACTAAAATGGTAGAAACTTCAGGAAGAGCAACTAAGTAGGGATCCCTCTTCCAGGACAGACAGACATGCAAAAGATGTTGTGTGTACAAAACAGATGAGCATAATAAAATTACAGTAATCCACATGACAGTATGTATGTTATATGCATATATTACTATATGATAGTATGTGACAATAATAATCATATGTGTATAATAATGATATTGCAGATTGCGACCAACTGAAACTAGTTAGAATTCCTTCAGTGTTTGTTCAGGAGGATTTTACTGACAGCAGAATCTTCCTCATCAAACCAAATGCACTGAATGGTAATTAAACCCAGTAAAAACACTCAAGAAAGAAGTTTTATGTTAAAAAAAAAAGTGTTTTGGTGGCTGATGCAAAAATGCAAATGGCTCTATCTAGAGCAAGTGTTTGGTTTGTCAGTTCTAGGCCACTGCAGAAACATGGTGGTGCAACAGATGGACTCTGGATAAGGACCCGCTCCCTGTGTATATATAAAGGGCTCATTCTAAGGTAATGAAAAGACGAGGATTCTTATATTCAGGTGACTATACATTAAAAGAAAACATACTCATTATATTACATTCCCTCTCAGACATAATCCCCATAAATCCTACCCACTGGACCTTTAAAAATGTATTTATGGTGCTTCGAGAAACCCCTTACATATGGTGAGGTCACTCAGATGTCAAAGTGGGTACTCAAACAGGCAACCTTTCTATAGGATGAGGTTCTTAGAGGAACCCTCAACAATTTATAAGCTCCTGGAGGAACCTCAGACCCAGTGTGCTCCAACAAGCACTTTTCTTCAGCTCACAGCTTCTGGACAAACCCTTTTTAATTTGAGTCCTCGTGCACATTGGAGGAACTCAGTGCGTAAAATGCTTCTTTTAGGAGCCCTGGATTTTTCTAGGATCATCCAATGAACCCTTTTACTCGAGAAAGCTTCTGGAAGAATTGAGGTCCCTGTGACTAATATTCATGACTGCATTGTCTACTTCAGTGTTGTCCTTGCAACAAAAATGAAGGCTCTTGGATCTCTACAGTAGAAATGACAGTAAAATGAATTTTACAAAAGACAACAAGGGCACCACCCACCTTTAATTTGTTCTCATTAATGTGTGTTGAGAGGAATAAATAGTGAAAAATGAAAAATTATTTATAATTATTGCTGTTTCAGAAAGGGCAGCTGCATATAACAGAAATCAAACACTTACAAATGTAAATTCAATGCAAATATATTCATTCTTTCACAAAAACAACAACAACAATAAACTTCCCCAACAGTTTATTTCACAACACAGCCTTGGCTTGCTTATTTGTTTGGGTTTTAATTCAGCCCTCATGTCAATCAGCAGCCTGCAATCAAGATTCCTCCCTGTGACAGTAACCTGAGAGACGCCTCCTTCTCCTTTTCTGAATAAATCAGTCTACGGTTTCAAGAGGGTGATACAGGAGAGAGTATTTAATTGCTTGCACATGAATAATGAATTTCTGTTGAGGTAATGGCAATGTTCACTCACAGCACTCTATGCTGAACATTAATTAAACGACATAAATTCCTCCTAATCCCCGATGAAAAAGCACTAATGTCACTATAATGGGCTCATGATACAGGGGCTTGTAAAGTGTCTGTAATACACACTACTGGACAAGTTTACGCTGTGATTGCTGTAGCTCATAGGCTATTTTTTTTTTTTTACCTCTAGCTGCTGCGTGATATTTATATAATATTTTAATATATAATTATACTAAAAAAAATTTTTCTTTCTGTCTTTATTTTTTTTTTTTTAAATTTTGATTTATTTTTGTATTTTTGTTGTTGTAATTTTTAGGTTCTTCCGCATTTGTTGCAGATTGTATGATTTTTTTAAACAGGAACTCGCGCTGTCTTTAATAGAAGCTGCCTCTCACGCGCTGCACGGAAATAACTGAGTACAGGGCGCGCGCGACCAGCAGGGGACTCCCTTCAGCTAATCATTTCAACAAATGGCACCTGTTCGGTTCAAAGGAAAAGCCGGGAGGCCACATAGCTGCTGTATGCTGGTGCGCTCAAAACTCCAGTCTGACAACTTTAAGAAACCGGAAAGCCCGCAACGTGGTCATTTGGCCACTTTACACACTAATAAAGTTATCAGCAGGTGAAGGCGACAGCTGCTCGACAGTTTTTAGGTAAGTGGCGGCGTTTTGGACACCTAGACTCCTTATTATCATCACCTTTCAGTAGCGTCTCGGTGTCATTTGTGAGGTTGACTGCCAGATTTCAATGACTTGTCAAATGTGTGATTTGGAGAGCCGCTCAAAGACATATTAATAGCTTCTACTGGATGTGCTGACATGTTCTGAATGAACAGGAAAGTTATACAGCCAGCTCTTCCTCTTTCATTTTGCTCTGACGTTACTGAATTACTTTAGTCTGTGCTCTTGTCTCTTTGTTCTTTAAGTCACTTTAAGCTGTAGAAAAGTGTCAATATTTACTTCCTGGTAAGCGCCTTACTGAAAATACTAACCTGAGGGAACATTAAGATACTGAGAATCCAGATTTACAGGCTCACATGATATTGTTTAACATGTAAGATTGATTATTTTTCCTTTCTCCTTTCATGACTGTGGTGACAGCAAACTGGACCAACTGGTTACCAATTAGAGACTGAGTGGACTTGTTTCCCCTTTCTGGAGCACCAAAAGAGTGTCCTCTTGAATCAATTATGAAGGAGGCTGGCTTGAGAATAGAGTAAATTAATTATGAAGAAGTAAGAGTGAGTCTAACTGAACAGTGATCACCTACGGACACGCAGATGTCCTACATTTCAGTGATATCCTGTTTCACATAACAGGAAACAACCTCTTATTGTGCCAAAGCTGGGTGGTGTTATGGTTCTGTCATGCTCTACGTAGCAACTCTACTTCCTGTTGCAGATGACAGCTGATCATTACTGGTGAGGTGTCTTGTGGAGCAGGTGTCTAGGCAGGGCGTAGTGCGTCAGTCATTAACAGGTGAGGGAGTTGCAGGTTGAACCAGCAGTGTCACAGCCCACCTGCTGCCACGTGGGTCCTGGAGGACTGTGGCCGGAGCAGGTTAATTCAGGTGTTTACTGAGAGGTGTGGTGTGTTTGTTCACACTCTCCTCCTCCCTGTTCTCTACACCCGCCCTGTGGGACTGTTTTCTAAAGAGACAAGGAGGAGCGAGGTTGGCTAGATTACCTGCTGCTATGACACTTGCAGAGACGCACAAACCGGTTTAGGGAATTTTCTCCTGCTTGCCTTCTTCAGGAATAACTCACTGAATGATTAGTGAATAAAATCAGGTAAGGGTTTCAGAGGAGTTGGTTTTTAGTTAAGGTATTTTTCAGAGCTTGGTTAAACTCTTCAGGTAACATGTACAGTTGTTTTGCAGCCAGCAGTTACTTTTGCTTTTCCTGTTTTTAATAGCTTTGAGAGCAACAACCATCCTGAAACATGCGTTGGTTCCTACGCCGACGTATGTCCCCCCTGAAGCTGGTGCTCCTTGGGGGGACTCTCTTCATGGTGGTGCTAGTGGTTCTCCAGAGGGATGTTGGCAATTCGCCTGCTGTCGACCCCTGGTTTCAGGAGCTGGTGATCAAGAAGGATAAGGTGATAGTCATGGTACGAGACGCTGTCAACAACATTGGCTTCCAAATTGGAGCTCCGCAGCCACAGCCAGTGGAGGAGCAGCCCACCGAGGACGTCAAATGCCCCACTGGATTCTACACTCAGGCTGAGCTCAAACCTCACCTGGAGAGACCGCCTCAGGACCCCAATAGCCCCGGGGCTGATGGGAAGCCCTTTAAGAAAGACCACATGACCCCAGAGGAGGAGAAGGAAAAGGAGGAGGGTATGACACGGCACTGTTTCAACCAGTTTGCCAGTGACCACATTTCGCTCAGCCGTAGTCTTGGGGATGACACGAGGCCTCCAGAGTAAGAACATGTTCTCAAAATAATCTCAGATAGTTTGGACTAATCACTGTTTCACCAACAAGTGTGCTGACATGTGCACAGCAAGCCAGATAATCTCTTGGGTCTCAGCTTGGGTCATGCTCAGGGCAGTAAATTATTTACATGCATTTTCATATTGCACTCTGAATTATCCTGGAAATTCACTTAGTTAAAAGTCTAATCTACATGTAACCAAAAAAGCCACATAGCAGCATGCACGTATCAGTATCCTGGGGACTGAGACTGAGGCATTATCTGTGCTGAGGTGTACTTCCACTCACTGTAAATGCTTGTCAAATTTGACACCTCAACATGTCACAGGCTCGATTGGCCTTGAGCTGTTTCTTTTGCAGAGCGGCTTTTTAAAACGAGCTGATTGTTTATGGCTGTTTGCTCACTGCGTTATTCAAAGCGGTGAGCAAACCTTGCATATCAGCAAACAATGGTCTGTTATACGTGGCTCTGCAGGCCCTTCTATGACTTTAATTTCATCAGATATGCCTCTCACACTGACACCTCTTTGTCTGTCTTTGTGCTCTGATGTGGCTCACATCGCCTAGGTGCGTGGAGAGGAAGTTTCGTCGCTGTCCTCCTCTGCCTACCACCAGTGTTATTATTGTCTTCCACAATGAAGCTTGGTCCACCCTCATCAGGACGGTCTACAGCGTCCTGCACTCATCTCCTGCTATCCTGCTCAAAGAGATCATCATGGTAGATGACGCCAGTACTGCAGGTGTGAAAAACTTTAACACACAGACACTAATGACAAAACATACTCAAAGACTTACAGATAAATAATGTAAAATGTTTAAAAGACCTTATTCTATTTTCAAAGTTACAGTTAGTGACTTTTATGAAAATAAAAGTTATATCCTGACAGAGATACATAAGACAGATAATCTGAGAAAAAAAAATGTTTATCCGCGTCCTCTTATCTAATGGCACCTGCAAGAACCATCCGGTGCAGAACGAAAACAACCAATCAGAGCTGAGGGGTCTACTCCATTTTAGTACACTGGTGCCCCACTTAATTTTTTTTTTTTTTAGATATACTTTATTAATCCCCCTGAGGGGAAATTAAATTTTTTCACTCTGTTGTCAATTGCACACAGGTCCGAACACACACATGCACAAACAGGACCTATACATGCACTAAGTGGAGAGATGTCAGAGTGGGGCTGCCCATGACAGGCGCTCCAAGCGGTTGGGGGGTTCAGTGCCTTGCTCAAGGGCACCTCGGCAGTGCCCAGGAGGTGAACTGGCACCTCTCCAGCTACCAGACCCTCCGGTTCCCAACCCAAGTCCCTATGGACTGAGCTACTGCCGCCCCAACACATGAGTCAAAAAAACAGTTTAAATAGAGTTTAATCGCTAGCTCAGGTAGCAGCCATGTAATTGTCAGCTGACCTAACAAACGACGTTGGCCTACAGGTCAAAAGCCATGGTAGCTTTCCTACTTGACAAATAATTGCCTGCGTGGACGGTAATGTTCACAATATGACACAGACTCCGACTATTAAGCACACCACAGCGTACACCAGTGTGCTAATGATGTGGACTCACTGCTTGTTAACTGCAGTCAAACCATCAAATTAGGCAGGGCAGATCAAATATCAATTAAGATTCTGTTTATACACTGTCTATTTCTCGCCTCAGATGTTTTCAGAAACGTATTTTAGTGTACTGTTTAGCTGTGAAATGAGAAAGTTGGTGCGGCCGATGGGCGGTGCTTTGTTTTAGCTTGTGCAACATGGCAGCTGGGTCATAAACATTCTCATTATAAAAGTTACCAACTGTGGCTTTAATCAGGGAGCAAGTGAGGAACAAATGTGTAAACGCAGCAGTTCCTCTAACCTGGTAAATGCTGGCAAGTTGATGTTTCAATAAAGTGACTGTAAACACAATAATTTACAGATAAGCAGAGACCTGTCAGTGTTACACTACAGGAGAGGAATCTGCCCTCCATCTAGTTCTGACATTTTATTTAATGATGTAAAGATTAAATTGTACTCACTGTAAACTGGGTGTGTTTCATAGAAATGTTTGACAGCGAGGAGACATTTTTCAACAGCATAATAGAAAATCACCGGGAAGCTCTGGTGAGTCATTTCTTACACAAGGTATAGGCAGGGAACAGCTCCAGAGCACAGACAGCTTATCTGGGAAATCATGAAGTCTCAAGTTATAAGTGATATATTAATTAAACTGACCTTCAGAGTATTTAGGGCAGCATTCCAGTCACTGTAAACTCTGAGCTTCGATAAGAGTGATGTTAGCTCGGGATTTTGAGCAGCTTGCACACACAGTAACAGGTGGTCATAAATGGAAATCACCCTGTGTATTTTACTATGGGTATGTTCACATGGTTGGCCTCCAGTGAAATACAAATTACAGTGGTACACACTAGCTTGACAGCAGACTCTACAAAAGCACCTCCAGCTCAGTGAGATTTGTCAAAAGTAACAGAACAGTTATGATAAAAGAACCCTATCTTTGACATGTGAGTGCAACTTTGCCATATGTTTTGCATTGGAACATGTTTACAGTCCAACCTTTATTGTCATGGGTTCTTGTACAGTAGCAGCATAACTGAGTGACTTTTAGGTAGAGAAAAGAAACACTTTTAGACCTCCGATGCCTCCTGTCACTACCACATAGGTTTATGGATTGTTCCATATATTAATTTATCTTTATACACGCATATCAGTTGACATTAGCCTGATCAGCCCTGCAGTAAAGCAGGTATTAAAATGGCAGAGCTTATAATAAGTCATTCAGCGTTTAGTATGTATTAATGTTCAGTGACCCGCTGGCTGAGCTCAAAATACCCTCTTTGTCAGTTATCTCTGTCATAAGGTATTGTCCCGTGTTTCCTACTGAAGCCAAACTTCCCTTTTTTTTCTACCAGTGCTGCAGCCCTGTCATAACGTTAAGACATGTGGTTGGCGGACTCATTTAGACCGAAACTTATAAGAAATGTGCGGCGTGCATTGTGGTCAGAAAATGCTCTTGGAAAGGAAGTGTAACCCAGTTTTACCAGCAACGTTTCCACTTGATTGCTATTTCTCCTGGCAGTGGTTTCACAGGTATAAATATGATGATCGTTTCACTTTTTCTTCTCGGGGGCAGCAAGCTGCTCTGATGTATTTATTAAAGGTGTGCTCTGTCGTATCAGTTTGTAACCACAATCTAACAAGCATCAACCACAAATGGATCAGCCACATGATGATGTTTTTATGCCTGCAGAGCACCTGAAGAGCCAACTGGAGGACTTTGTGAGTCAACTGAAGATTGTTCATGTAGTGAGGCAGCTGGAGAGGAAGGGCCTCATCACTGCCAGGCTCCTGGGTGCCAGCATCGCTCAGGGCGAAGTGCTAACCTTTCTTGACGCACACTGTGAGAAAACACACACACAACCACAACAATACACAAGTCACAATGGCCTTTTTTAAGCAGTTGTATTTAGCTCAATCGGGTACTGCCAGGGTCGAGGGTTAAATTGTAAAAATCATTATCATGATTGGTACACGGTTAATTGTGCAGCGCCACATCTTTTTTAAATCATCTGCACCCTGAAGACATCTCCCTCAGTCTTTAACCACCTGCCATCAGCAGAAGTAAATGGCCAGTTGTGCTCTCTTTTCGCTGAATTACTTTTTAAATATTAGTTGTTCTTTACCTGCACATTTATGCCAAGTTACACATACAGTATACTTTGACTTCTGTGATGTCAGTGGAGATGCTGATGCAAAAAATTTTACCAAAGGGCATGGGGCAAGGGATACCTCCCATTCAGGAGTTAGTACATGTACATTTGTCCCCCCCAGTAAAAACATTTAAGTAGCTTTAGTTTTATTTTGACAATTTAAAGACATCTCCACCAAATTGGAGCATACAATTCTCTACAATTAAGTATCTGATGCTCAAAATTTTCTGGTGGAGGACCCCCAAACCCCACGTTTCATATGTGTCCCCCCTAAATTGAAATGAAACCCTTGGTGTAAAGTAGTAAATTATTTTTTATGATACAGGGTGGCAGTACATTTTTTCCTGTGAAGAAGGCGAGTAGATGTTAGTTCATCTGTCCTTCCTTCCTGTCTAGGTGAGTGTTTCCATGGTTGGCTCGAGCCCCTCTTGGCCCGAATTGTTGAGGAACCCACTGCTGTTGTTAGTCCAGAGATCTCCACCATTGACCTCAACAGCTTTCAGTTCAGCAAGCCCGCAGCCACCGCCCGCGCTTTCAACCGAGGTAACTTTGACTGGAGCCTGACCTTCGGCTGGGAGGCAATCCCTCCAGAAGCGAGGAAGCTGCGCAAGGACGAAACCTACCCTGTAAAGTAAGAAGGATCATGCTGGTTTCCCTCAGAACATCCTGAATCATGTCATCGTCGTGTCTAAAGCTTTTGTATCTGTCCATGAAACTTTCAGAACACCCACTTTTGCCGGAGGTCTCTTCTCAATCTCGAAGAAATACTTTGAACACATTGGAACATACGATGACAAGATGGAGATCTGGGGCGGTGAAAATGTGGAGATGTCATTCAGAGTCAGTCTCTTTATCTATACTCTCGTAGTTCCACACATTGGGCCTCATGCAGCAACAGTCTCTTAAATTTGCTTGGTCGATGTTTATTATCAGCATAGGCGGCCTAGACACTAAATGGAGGCAGTTATTATGCCATGTGCAAATACTCTGGCATGTGCCCAAGAATTGGAGATGCCACTGTAGGCACACGATTTGACCGGTGTGTGTTTTGCCTACGTTAAGACTCCAGAGTGCAATGCTCCTGGTGATCTGAAACGACTCAGCAGCCATTCATCTATCTCATCAAATAGATTAGTGCGATCTCTAAAAACATGTTCAGTGTAAGGCCTGGATGACCAAAGCCTCTACTGTAAACACAGTTTGTAACAGAGGGTGTCATGATGCATAGATCTAGATCGATAAAATGAACAATCAAATATTATCAATGCCAAGTGAAAACATCAATACATATCATCATCTTTAAGATGTGGATATAGACAGCACGTCTGTGTCAATATTGTCGAAGTACACCTCCTTCTTAAACATTCAAACAGTGCTAGAGCCAGGCAGCCAATGGCAAGCAGCCAAGTAAAAGACAATGAGGATATTTACTGATATCAGCTCTCGACATCCCCCTAAAATTTTGTCTTACCCAAGAGAAGAGCAAAAATAAGAAAACATTGGTGAATCCCAAAAAAATAAGAACAAATCATGGATGCAAACAAATATAAGAAGAAATTTGTTGGTATATTGCTTCCTGCGTGAGGCCCAATATTTATCAAATCTCCCTGTCATCAAGTTAAAGCATTAATTTCTACCTGTGTTATATGTGATTCACAGGTGTGGCAGTGTGGCGGTCAGCTAGAGATCATCCCGTGTTCTGTGGTGGGCCATGTCTTCCGTAACAAGAGCCCCCACACTTTCCCCAAGGGCACAGAGGTCATCACACGCAACCAAGTGCGCCTGGCGGAGGTCTGGATGGATGACTTCAAGAACATCTACTATCGCCGCAACAAGAATGCTGCAATCATGGCTAGAGAGGTCAGTGTGACCTGCTGATAGAAGCAACAGTGTTTAAGTGCTAAATGCACACAGATACAGTGACATTTATCACCATTTTTCCACAACATTTTTGACTAGAATTTATACCCCCTTGCTGAACAAGTTGATATGATAATGTAATTGTAAGTGATTGTTTTTTTTTATTTTAAATACATCCATGTCACTGTTTCAGAATAAGTTTGGGGACATCACTGATCGTCTGAATCTGAGAGAGAGGCTTCACTGTAAGAACTTCACCTGGTACTTAAACACAATCTACCCAGAGGCCTTCATTCCAGACTTAAACCCAGAAAAGTTTGGAGCAGTGAGTCACGTTTCCCTTTGTTTGGATGTGGATATCAGCGATATAACACAATTTTTACGTAACCATGGCTGTGTCTTACTGTTACTTCCTGCCTGTGTTTGCACCAGATTAGAAACTCTGGATCTCATACCTGTCTGGATGTTGGAGAGAATAACCAGGGAGGTAAACCTGTGATCATGTACCCCTGTCACAACATGGGAGGCAACCAGGTACGGTGACTCACACATGTCAAATTTAGAACTGAAGATGATTAATGTTCTCTGGGACAATTTGATCTCTGACCGGATGACTGTCTCCTCCAGTACTTTGAATACACATCTCATAAGGAGCTGCGTCACAATATTGGAAAGCAGCTGTGTCTTCATGCCACACCCCAGCCAGAGCAGATAAAGATCGAGCTATGCCAGCTGAAGGGGAAGGGCACCAGTTTGGGACCACAGCAGGAGTGGATCTTTACAGATGTAAGGAGCACTTGGGGCCGGGCTTAAAGGGATAGTTCAACATTCTGGGAAATGTACTTATTCATTTTCTTGCAGAGAGTTAGATGAGAAGATGGATATTACATAATGTATAAAAGTAGCACACACCAATGGTTTTAGTGAGGTGCTAATGACTAGCAGTAGACTTTAGGATCCTAATGCAGTTTTCTTTTTTAGGATGATGTTTCGACCCTCAGGCTTTCTTCTAGATCAACAATCATAGTTGGATACATAAAACCAGTGATAAGGGCGTTGTCTATAATTATCAATGCCTGTGACTGACTTTGATTGTTGACCTAGAAGAAGGCCTGGGGGCCAACGCATCATCTTAAATAAAGAGAAATTCATATGGAGCTAGAGTGTGTGTGCAAAACTCATTTCTACTAATTTCCTACCTTGAACTTTTAACTTCTTTCTTGTTTCCAGCCTTCGTAAAAAGGCTGATCGGATCCCCAATGATCCTACCCATCTTCTCCACCTTAATTTGTGAGGGAATATTAGGTCAAAACCTGCAGCAGAAAATTAGAACAAAGTACAGCAAATCATTTGTACCTACAGCGATTAGACTACTAAATAAGAGGTAGATGTACACTTAGTGTTTTTGTGTATAATGTACTTTTAGATTGTAAAACATATATGATGTGGATTTTAATTTTATATTCCCAGCATTGCACATGATATGTGTGTGTGTTTGACAGTGTACCTTTGTGTTTTTAAACAGAACGTGTATGACCACATGAATTTTGCCATGTGGGATTGTAAAGTTTACCTGAGGTTACCTCAAGATTGATATCACTATCATATTGGTCTGCTACATATAAGGTTTTAGCTAGCTGCTGGTTAGCTTAGCTTATGTGGCAGGGCAACTAGCAAAGACTTTTGGAAGTCAGTGCACCTAGTGAAGATATAAACACAATGTTTTTGTTTTCTTTTTTTGGTTGTTGTATGGATTTTACGAACAAGATATATTGTGTTAATTAGTGAGCTTTAGAGGTGCTCAGTCATTATGCAAAGCTAAGCTAAGCTAACTAGCTGTTGCTGTAGCTTTGTATTTACCAGACGGACTTAAGAGTGGTATTGATCTTGTCTAACTCTGCAAGAAAGTTTAAGATTATAATCCTAATATGTTGTATTTATTCAGTCTAGAATGGTGAAAGGAAAAGTTCAAGAGTTATATTTTGATATGTTGATGTTTTTTGGGCTTTTGGATTGATTTATCTTTTCTCTGGTGCTTCTCTCTAGGAAAATCTTCTGAAGAATCCCAGCAGTGGGAAATGTTTACAACTGAAAGGAGGTCAGCTTCAGATGGACAACTGTAACGCTGCCGACCTCTTCCAGCACTGGACCTTTAGCTGACCTTCCAGTCTGCCCATCATGTGACCACTGGCACCCTGTGTCCCCTTCCTTAGACTCAGCTCCAAGGAGCCAATGCAACATTGATCCAGAGGGACTTTGTGCTGTGGAGCTTGGGGAATATGGCCATACAGAGTGGACAGTTAAAGATGGAGTACAAAGTGAAGACAGTCACATTCGTTGGAGGACCCTCGGGGTTGGCCTTAACTTGTTTTAAATGTATTTATGATGAAGACTCAAAAGACATTTGAAGGTGGCTGGGTGATTATCGGACACCAGAGTGTGGACTTCATGTTCAGGGGTGGCAGCTTGGCTGAGCTGCAGTGATCTTATTTTCAGTGAATTTACACTCCAGCTGGAAAATCACCATTTATTGACTTTTTGGTGAGACAGTGAATGTTGAAAGATGACAATATGCACACGTCTTAACTAAAGAGCAAGAGATGTCTGTTTTTTTAAATAAAAAATCTTTGTTGTGTCAGAAAAATTATCATTTGTATTACAGTGGTGTGAAAAAGTGTTTGCCCCCTTCCTGATGTCTTACTTTTTTGCATGTTCTCCACACTTAAATGTTTCAGATCATCAAACAAATTTAAACATCAGTCAAAGATAACACAAGTAAACACAAAATGCAGTTTTTAAATGAAGGGTTTTATTAATGAGGAAGAAAAAAATCCAAAGCTACATGGCCCTGTGTGAAAAAGTGTTTGCCCCCCAGCTCCTGTTAAAACATAACTGTGGTTGATCACACCTGAGTTCAATTTCTGTAGCCACACC
>NC_065521.1:24762634-24815134 GCF_006386435.1 Epinephelus moara
TGTGGCTGAATTACAACAATTCTGCAAAGATGAGTGGGCCAAAATTCCTCCACAGCGTTGTAAAAGACTCATTGCAAGTTATCGCAAACGCTTGATTGCAGTAGTTGCTGCTAAGGGTGGCCCAACCAGTTATTAGGTTTAGGGGGCAAACACTTTTTCACACAGGGCCATGTAGCTTTGGTTTTTTTTCTTCCTCATTAATAAAACCCTTCATTTAAAAACTGCATTTTGTGTTTACTTGTGTTATCTTTGACTGTTTAAATTTGTTTGATGATCTGAAACATTTAAGTGTGGAAAACATGCAAAAAAGTAAATCAGGAAGGGGGCAAACACTTTTTCACACCACTATATATGAAAAAGTTTTATTTAATCACCAAAAATAATTATAAAAATAATTCAAGGGGTTTACAGTTACAGTGAAATATTTAATTTCAGTTGTAACCAGGGCTGGCATGATATCAAATTTCACTACACAAGTATTGTGGCCAAAAGAGTTCATGATAACAATATTACTGAGACAATTATGGAAAAATTAAAAAGAATACAAGTACAGGGAGATGGAGAAAGAGTCCGTCACCGTAACTGTACAACATTGTAAAAAATAAAAAAAGATTTAAGAGGCGCTGGATTACTTACACAATATTATCCTATGTGTAATATTAACAAGATATCAATATTTTTTTCTAAATATCAGTTATCCTTAATGCAGGTATATTGAGACACCCTTAGTTGTAACCAGCTTTCATCAGTCCTGATTAATAATTCATCCATATGTGTACAGTAATAATCTTGTAGTATTAGAATCATCTTTTATTTACTTATTTTTCAGCTGCTTAATAGTCGGTATTTATTTACCGGGTTATATCCTGAAAGAATGATTAACTCACTGTGGTTACTGAAGCTACAGATATTTATCAAATGGATTTGAACACAGATTTCCTGCCATGATTCATGCCTCAGTTTATAATCCCGTGAAAGTTTTGATGCCAGAGGTTATGTACTGATAAGGACTCTTGCTGCAACAAAGCCAGAAGACTTTCTCAGTCACATGCACCTGCTAGTATTTGCGCAACGTTTGTCCAAGGAGTGGTTTCAGAGCAAGAAACATTCCTGCCAATTGTTCTCAGCCTCGTCTGAATAGACCTGACGTGCAGGTTTCAGCGACTAAGAAGCATTTATTCCAGGTTGCCAGTCCTGATCTGATTGAATGTACAGATTTGATTTCATGCATGGCGTCGCTCCTTTCACCCAGCCTGCTGGAATGTAGGGGCTTAAGAGCAGAGGTCACTTTACAAAGCATGAGGAAGTGGCAACACAAAGGCATTATTTCTTTGTATCAGTAGGTGGCAGCATTAACTCACTGAGTGATTTTCTGCAAGGCAAGGATGACAATTGAAATTTCACCATGCTGTGTGTGTGTGTGTGTGTGTGTGTTATGTAGCCGGAGAGAAATGAGAGTGACCACAGCAGGGTCAGACTGAGACCAGATGGGCCAGAAGATGAGCTCTGAGCCTTTGACTCGCTCTGAGGTGTTTGGACAGCTCAGGAGGGAGCTCTATGGAGAGGAGCAGTCCAGTCAGTCCAACACTCACATATTCATCGTACTGGGAGCCTCTGTGAGTACAAAACTTCTTACAACATGACATGACTATTTCTCCTATTCTAAAATTGTAACTCGTACACTTGTGGTTTCCCTTTAACACAGATCTGTAGGAATGTTTGGTCTGTGTACAAACTCTTGTTTGCCGATGTCACTTCACTCTTCTGGGTTTCTATCTACATTAAACTACCAACAGTGGAAAAAGTGACAGATCTTAAAGTGGCAGGGGTCCAACTGAGTTATCACAAAGCCAAACAGGAGAACAGTTCAGTGCGTAATATTACAGTGTGGTAATCAGGGAATGAAAGCCAGGGGAATGAGCACATGTTGACTGAAATGTGCTGCATCTACTTTTCCCTTTGTCAAGCAGTGAAAGAAGGGGATAATTTTGGAGCACAAACATTTTTGTCAGACTGTTCTTGGCCTTGAGCCTGGCACAAGTTCAAAAATGTAGTTGTTTTTATCTATCTTTTTTTTGTTTTCTCTTGTCTTATCGAAGCCATTCATCTATATAGATTTTACCTAGAGTTTCAGAGTTCTGTAAAAGGGTTTGTTCAAAGTTCTCCTGTTACTCAACAGATCCACCCACTATACATCACCTCTTGTGTTTAAAGTTTACCTACTCTTTGGACTCTTGATTCTCTTCAGTCACAGTGATTATCAACAGGAGTCAATGATGAGATCTTTATTTTATTTGTGTTTCTTACACAGGGAGATCTCGCTAAAAAGAAAATCTATCCAACTTTATGGTGAGTAAAGAACTGCTGCGTAAACACCCATTGCACACACAGTTCTTTCAAGTTGTTTCATGAGTTTGGACCTTGGTCAGTGTTTTGCATCACTGCTTTTGGCCGTCCCTTCTTTAGGTGGTTATTCAGAGATGGCCTGCTCCCAGATGACACCTACTTTGTGGGCTTTGCCCGCTCCAAGCTGACTGTGGAGGACATCAAGAGAGCATGTCTGCCTCATATGAAGGTAGTACACCTGAGGCTCCTTGTTGGCTGACACAAGATTTTGATTCAATTTGATAAATCGTAGTCAGAAAAAAAATCTGAAATTTGTCTTGAGTCTCCCAGGACGTTTCCAATAAGTACACATAAATACAAAAATACAAAACAATCTTTAACCAAACAAATCATGTCATATAGTATGAAAAGTGGATGCAGTGCAGCAAACTGATCATCCTATTAGATTCAGTGCTCGACCCAGGTACACTGATCCTACTTAGAAGACATACTCTTATTTAGTAGTTTGATAGACTGAGTAAAAGAGTTCCTGAACCTGTTCAGTCAAGCCTGTGAGAGGGAACGGACAGGGGCGACATAGTGAGGGGGGACAAGTGGGACTGCTAAATTCCATTATAAAATTAAAATTGGCTGAATAAATCAGTTGAACAACTAAACTTTGTATTAAAAAAATGTTGGAAGCACTCTGAGGCCCCGCTCGCCTCTTAACCCTTTGAAACCTGGAGAGACATCACTTTTCTTGTGCTGCTTTCATACCTTTTGTAAGTATCAATACCTTTAAACCATGAGCAAATTGGTGATTTATTTCAATATTATGGGAAAAAAGCAACTTGGTAAGAAATGTCTCACAAAATAAAAAAAATAAAAAAAAAAAGATTAAGAAAATTATTTAAATAAAAAAAAAACAGGGGAAAAGAAAAAAATGGGGAAAACTATATTTATGATTATAATAATTATTATTATCACACTTTAAAATTATGTGACAGAATTATTTAAATTTTTAAACATTCTTTTCAGGTTATTCCCTTGTTTGTTTTTAACTTTCTTTCTGTCTTTTCTTTTTCTTTCTTTCTTTTTTGTTTTTACTAATTTTCTTGTTTTTAATTTTCTCTTCTTTTTTTTTTTTTTTTTACCAATTTCTTGCTAATTGTTTGGTCATGTCTTCTCTTGCTGTTCACTGCCTTCTTCCCATGTTTTAAAGGGTTTTAAAGGGTTAAAGGTGGAAAATGGTTTAGTCCACCCCTGCACTAGGTTTTGTCTCTAAATGCAACTAAAGCCGAATGAGTTAATGCTGCTGGAACACCAACGGACACTGAGTCTTTCCCTGAGTAAAATCTGGGATCTAAAAAAGAAAAGAAAGAAAGGGACAGAAAGCAAACTGACTTTGTTAAAAAAAAAAAAAAAAAAAAAAAGAGAGAGACATGGATGGACATGGATCAAGAGAGAAAGGGCGGGGGACCCACAGAGACTGCATATGCATAGGGCCAAGAATTTTGTGCTACACCACTGGGAGCAGAAGTAGTTCTTTCTGAGAGACAACATTCTTTTAGTGTACACAGCTTGAAAACTTGACTCAAGCATTTGACCCACAATCTTTGAGCACATAGTTTGGGGTGTCTTTTCAGGAATCATTCTTTGACTTTTCCCTCAGGTCACTGATGAAGAGAGTGAGTCTCTCTCAGCCTTCTTCAGTAAGAACTCCTACCTGAGCGGCTTCTATGACGATAACAGCTCTTTCGCTCAACTCGACGCTCATCTGTCGTCTCTGCCCGGGGGAGCTGACGCCAACAGACTCTTCTACCTGGCCCTGCCACCCACTGTCTACCAGCATGTCAGCACAAATATCAGAGCCCACTGCATGAGCTGCAAGTCAGTGTCTGTCTGTCTTACTAAATGATGGTTTACTTGCTATTTGATCACATTATCCTAATCGGCTGTGTGTGTAAAACAGAGGCTGGAGCAGGGTGATTGTTGAGAAGCCCTTTGGCCGTGACCTTCAGAGCTCACAGGAGCTGTCGGCCCATCTGTCCTCCCTGTTCTCAGAGGACCAGATCTACCGCATAGACCACTACCTGGGCAAAGAGATGGTCCAGAACCTCATGGTGCTCAGGTAAAACGCTCCATACACACATTCTCAGACACTTAACCACCTGTGTAAAACTAAGCATCATAGATTAGATTTCAGGAGTACTCATGATCTCTTCCTTCTTGTGCTGTTGGTATTGTGAATTTCACTTTAGTAGTGATTTCTTCTCTCACTTCCAGGTTTGGAAATCAAATCTTTGGACCCATATGGAACAGGAACAGTGTGGCCTGTGTCGTCCTCACCTTCAAGGAGCCTTTTGGCACTCAGGGCCGCGGAGGATACTTTGATAACTTTGGTATCATTCGGTGAGAGACAGCACATTACAGTTTTTTTCAATCGCTAACAAGCGCTTACCCATACTTCAGATACTTTTTCTAAACTCTTAACACAGACTCACACCTGCAAAACACAATTGGCCAAATGGATAATTTTCTTCTCAAAAACACATTTTGTTAAATATATACTAACTCTTCATTTCAAAATAGAACACATCTTTCTCTGCACACACTAACTTTACCAAAACACTGGAAATCTGACTCAAAATGAAATTATTCTGTCAAAGAATAACACTTGTTTTCACTTCACAAGGTACATGCAGTCAATCAAAGTACACCAGGTTTCAAAATACTGGCTATTGTTGACATTACAAAAACTGCATAGACTTTTATGTTTCAGTTTTACAGGTATTTGCATGCAAAACATGCAATCCACCGTTTTTACACTAAATTTCTTGGTTGGGAACTGTATGTCCACATGTAATGTTCACATTCAAAAGCATTCCAGTAAAAAGCAAATCAGATTTTTTTTCCTTTACTGTTTACTACAGGAGGTACAGTAGAAATACTGTTTACAATATGATAGAACAGAAAAAGTTTTACAGTATTGCTTACAGTGAACAAAATACCCATGAAACACACAAGAGCATTCTGAACAAAAAAACAACAGCAAAAAGCCCAGATAAAAAGGGGGGGAACTAAAAAAAGCACAAAATTACTGTATCTAATCTCTGCGATCTTCAGGGTTAGGCCACATGTTTTCATCAACATCGCATCTGATATTATCCAAGGCGATGCACCTGGGATAAAACCGCTTGGTATGTCGGATCCACCCTTGGCAATCATCAACTGTGATGTCCCTGCAGCCAGCATCCATGGCTTCAAGGAGGGACATCTGGTCATGTGGCTGATGGTCATAAACCTTCCACCTCCATGCAGAAAAGAACTCCTCTATGGGGTTGAGGAAAGGTGAATAGGGTGGAAGGAAGAGACGTACCAGTCTTGGGTGGACTTCAAACCATGTTGTTATTGCTTGCGAATGATGGAAAGCCACATTGTCCCAGGTGATTACAAAGGTCCTCATGTTTTCACCCTCCTGATCCTGCTCTGGAACCAGGCGCTGGTGGAGATCATTGAGAAAGGCAAGGAGGCGCTCGGTATTGTAGGGTCCAACCTGACATCTGTGAAGGAGTAATCCTGCATTTGCAATTGCTGCACACATGGTAATGTTTGCCCCTCTCTGTCCTGGCACATCAACTGTGGCCCTTTTTCCAATTACATTTCGTCCACGTCGACGCCTTTTGGCCAGATTGAATCCTGCCTCATCTATGTATATGAATTCATGAGGGGCCTGGTTGGCCTCCAATTCCATAACTCTCTGAAACAAAGTTCATGTAAATCTCATTACTGTATACCATACTGTACTGTAACCTATTACTGTGTAGGTTACCTACTTGCAAAGTGCAAAGCTTATAGAACTGGACATTGAATTGAATATACAGTACTATACCTGGATATATTGTCGTCGTAGCTCCTTGACTCTCTCACTGTTCCTCTCAAAGGGAACAGTGTAGAGCTGCTTCATCCGCACTCTGTGTTTGGACAATGTCCGCGTAATGGTTGTGAGGCTGATGCTATTGATATTGTCAAATATCTCATGGTCCTCCACAATTCTAGTTTGAATTTCATGCAGTTTTATTGCATTATTTGCAACAACCATTTCTACAATGGCAAGCTCTTGATCATTATTGAGGAGCTTTCCTCTTCCCCCAGAGGGAGGAAGACGTTGCATTCTTTAGAAGGACAAAAAAATCAACATATGCATTACTGTATGGCCTTATTGACATGTCAAGTGAGAATAGAAACAATCCATGTAAAATGCAATACTTACCTGTTGGTTTGTTGAAAGATGCGTATAATGGAGGCAACCGTTGACCGCCTCAAATTGGGCTGCACTCTTTCACCAGCCTCTCTTAGTGAAAGACCGTGGTTGATTACATGGTCAATGATAGTGGCACGAATTTCATCACTGACTACTGTTCTTGCAGCCCTTGGAATGCCACCACCACGCATTCTTACACCTCTACCTTGCCCTCTCCTTGGGCCTGCTCTTCTCCCTGGCCCTGCTCCTCTCACTGCTCCTGCACCTCTCACTGCATCTCTCCCTGGGCCTGCTCTTCTCCCTGGGCCCCTTGCTCTTACTCTTCCTCGTCCAGACATTACAGTGTTTGTCTTTTTCTGTTTCTGTTTCCAAAAACATCACTCCTCAAAGTCCTCCTTTTAACCCCTGCCACTGAGTCTAAGCCAGACTGGAATCAGCTGTGGTTGGCCCAATTTACCCAACATAAATCAGCTGTGTGTCAATTATTCAATTGTTTGTTTATTATCAGCTGAGATATATTGTTTTTGAACTGATATCATTGCAGAAGCAGAGGTTTTTATACTGTATCTAANAATTATTCAATTGTTTGTTTATTATCAGCTGAGATATATTGTTTTTGAACTGATATCATTGCAGAAGCAGAGGTTTTTATACTGTATCTAAGGTTTGGAATATTGTTTTTGCTATTGTGGGATGTTGTGTGTTAACATTCGTAAATAATACAAAAACAATCCATAATTTTGTTGGGAGGTATAGCTTGTCTGTTAAGAAAATGTAAGCATTGTGGAAATGTGTTCACTGACCGCATATTGTGTGAAAACGACATGAAATGTGTGAATGGTATGGCCACAAAAGACCGATGCTGTGCTAATTGTGTTTAGAGTTTTGAAAATGTGACAACTGGTTGGACAAACGCTTGTTAGCAACTGAAAAAAACTGTAAGATGAAAGTTAAAATGTTGAATATAATATGATTACTTGCCCTGATTCCACTTCTTGTGTCTTGATGCAGAGATGTCATGCAGAACCATCTCCTCCAGATGCTCTGTTTGGTCGCCATGGAGAAGCCTGCTTCCACCAGCCCAGATGACGTGAGGGATGAGAAGGTAACACCAACGCCTGGATGTTTGGAAATAATCTGTGCATATTTCCAGTCTAAAATTCCAGAGCATCCATGTCAGTGCAGTCCTGTAATCATTCATGTGCTGTAGGTGAAGGTGCTGAAGTGTATAGCTCCTGTTGCTGGTTCAGATGTGGTACTCGGCCAGTACGTAGGGGACCCTGAGGGTGAGGGTCACTCTAAGCTGGGCTACCTTGACGACCCCACCGTACCAAAGGACTCCTGCACACCAACATTTGCCACTGCGGTGCTTTATGTCCAGAACGAAAGATGGGATGGTGAGGCGAAACTTTTTTGTTTTACTGTCTTAGTCTACATGTGACAACATCTGCTTGTGATTCTCACCCCGTCACTTCTTTTCCACTCTTCATGTTAATCATTATGTCAACCACCTTCCACCAGGCGTTCCTTTCATTCTCCGCTGTGGCAAAGCTCTGAATGAGAGAAAGGCAGAAGTGCGTCTGCAGTTCACTGATGTGCCAGGAGACATCTTTTGTGGACGCTGTCAGAGGAATGAGCTGGTGGTGCGGGTGCAACCGGACGAAGCCATTTACCTGAAGATGATGACCAAGAGGCCTGGAGTTTTCTTCAGCCCTGAGGAGACTGAGCTGGACCTCACCTACAAGAGCAGATACAAGGTGCTACACTTGAAGCACTTTGAAAAGTTATGACAAGTGAATACTTGGCATTTATGGTACGCTTGATAAATGACTTAAAGGGACAGTTCACCCTAAAATCCAAAATACATATTTTTCCTCTTACCTGTAGTGCTGTGTATCATTCTAGATTGTTTTGGTGTGAGTTGCAGAGTGTTGGAGATATCAGCTGTAGAGATGTCTTCCTTCTCTCAAATACAATAAAACTAGATGACATTTGGCTCGTGGTGCTCAAAGTACCAAAAAATACATTCAGGGAGGATGCTATTGATATTTACATCTTACATCTTGCGCTGTCATGATCATGAGGCTCTCTTCTATGAGCAGGTTCACACTTCCTTCTGAGCGGTCAATCCATCCATGCCTCTCCATCATGTCTTGTCCAAATAAAGGCCACTGGTGTTGTTTTGAATTGCAATATAATGGAGGTTATCCAGTGGCATTTACAGCTTTTTAACATCTGCCATCTTTCCTTTAGGATGTGAAGCTCCCAGATGCGTATGAGAGGCTGATACTGGATGTCTTCTGTGGAAATCAGATGCATTTTGTCCGCAGGTTGTTTGCAACATTTACTATCTTACTTTATTGTCGTGGCATTTTTTTTAACGTGGTGGGGTTTTTTGCCTAAACTGCTCTACTTTCTGTCCCAGTGATGAGTTGCGGGAGGCCTGGAGGATCTTCACCCCCCTCCTGCACCAAATAGAGGGAGAGAAGACACACCCCATTCCTTACACCTATGGAAGGTAAAATTATGTGTCTTTTTTATGAGACAAAAATAAATACATGATGCACAGTTTCCTTTTCAGTGATCATTTATCCTAATCCTGTCTTTTCTGTGTTGCCTCCACAGTCGCGGTCCAAACGAGGCGGATGAGCTGGTGAAGAGAGTGGGATTCCGCTATGAGGGAACATACAAGTGGGTGCAGCCCCACACAGCATGATGCCTTCTATCTCACACATGCACATACACTCATGAACGTTTACAAACAATAAAGTTTACTAAAATCTGTCACTGCTGTACATTGCTTGATTTTGTCTGCATGTGAAAGAAATATCACTGCTTTTTATTCCTAATCGAATTTGGAAATGAGAAATCAGAGACCTGATTTAAGTGTTCACCTGTAAATTTGATTTTTTAAAATAAATCATCATGCACTCTTTTGCCTGCACTTTTTTTAACTGGAATTGCCCACACCTAACACCTCTGGCCTTAAGACAGACCTGTGTGTTATGGACTGAATACGGGTCAGTGTTTACACATGGGTTCATTTGAATGTTAAGAATAAAAACCTGCTCTCTGCTATCAGCGGGCCTGTGTTTACAGTCATCACTACACCATCATGATACTGAACACCACATAATATCTATACTAAGAGGGCTTGTTGGTCTGGTTTGTAAGAACAGGTGACTCTCAATAAAAAAGGCAAGTTCAAATGTCCCACTTCAGGTAAAAATGACATCCAGGTATGTGTTTTAAGTCAATCTGCTACAATGCATGAATTACTTTTAACATTAACACTTCAATTTACCTTTATTTTTTTAACTGCCTGCAACAGACTGATGCTGTTTCTTTTCACCTATGTGTGTCTCTACCAGGTGTGTGTCCTGGCTGGGGGGCCTCCCATCTACAAATACACACGCACTTAAATAAATACACACTCCGACCAATAACAAACCATTTGCTGATCCTGGCAGTACTCAGAGGGCCGTGGGAGGTGCAGCAGGCACGGACATGTGTTTAAACAACTTCTTCTTTGGGACTATTTTATTTGTTCTTTCATGTGTTCATGATTTTTAACTGTAAAATGGCTTTTACAATAGTAATATAATCTGTCAGTAGGGGAAGCTATGTTGACAATACAAATAGTGAAGATATCAATCATACATGATTGTTTATACACAACAAAAAGGAGGCAAAGCTGTTGCTCCTCTGAGGGTACACTGCACCGCTGAACAAATGTTGACAAAAATAAAGAATAAAAGGAGTCAGCTCAGTCTTTTTTATTGCGTTAGGATGGGTTTTTTTTAACAGTCCACATGACTTTATTCTTCGGAAGCTCAAGTGAAAAAAAAATTGCAGATCAAACAATGCATACAAACACAATATAGCATTAAAATCTGCACTAAAGACAGGTGTATCAATTAGCAAGTCTTTTATTAGTGTTTTAAGCAGCAGTATTCGACAAACACACACTCATTTAAGAATAAATAGTTATCTCATTATTGCAATGAGAAAACATGTAAAAGTACCTGAAATTGTAGGAACTCTTTGGCCATGACAGACTCGCTGTCTCAGTGAATTCACAAATTAGAAACTCTGTCACTTTTCTGTCATCATCCACAGTTTAGCTGACTTTTTGTTTCGGGTGCATCCCCTTTCACACTAGTCCTTCCCCGCTGCAGCTGTGTATGGCTGCTTTGTCCTCGATGCCCCTGGCATACAGACGCACCAGCTGGCCATGAATCCTGAGAGAAGTGAAGACAGTTAAAAACTGTGCTCCTGAGAAATACTCATCCTTCGCCATCTGTGCACTATTTTGTTTTGTTGGTATATGACTGAGCTGAGTTAAGATTAAAGAAGTATTTCACTGCTGAAAGGATGCTCTTTTCATAATGAAAGCAAATACTTTTGAAATGGGTTCTACATGACCAGAGAAAATAGAAACAAAGGGCTGTGGCATTTGCTTTTGCTCAAGAGGTGGAAAACCTACAACTACCAGAATGCACTGCGCCCAGCAGAACCAACAAACACTCCCGCTGGTGGGTGATGTAATGCAAGCTTGGACATTTTGACACAGGAACAATATGGTAGCTGGCAGGGAGCAAATGATCTTGAATTACAGTTAAACAATGAGCTAAAGTATGTTCCTGATTCATAGACCAGGGAGATCAGGGCACTGGCAAGATGGAGGAAAGTTCACTGTAGTTTATTTACACATACGACCCATATTGTTATAATATAGTTATAAAGTATCCCTTTAAGTTTAAACCTGACATATATTAGGAGGATAATACAGTACCATATGAGAATAAAATATATCAGTGGTTCCAAACTGGTGGGTTGCAGTCCATAAGTGGGTCGTGGGTCCATTCTGAATGGACCGCAAGTGACTCCCAACTGTTTCAAGTTTGTAAAAAACACAGTTATTTTTAAGTACAGTGAATTTCTGGCACAGAGCTTTTATTTTGAAGTGTTGTTTCCTGCTGTAGAGTGAGTGACTAAACAGGATTAATGTGGAAAAAACCACAGTATTACATTAGGGAATCCACTTGGAAAGACATCAAGGAATGTACGTAAGCTTCTATTTAATTATTTAAGAAGAACAAAATTAATAGAGAGAATTTAGGTTTGGTTTTTGTTTTGTTTCCTGCCAATCTACTGCTCTGCACTTCAGTCCAGTAGGTGGCGGCAATGCACCTGAAAGCTGGTTTGCCAACTGCCATTAAACTCAAAGAAGAAGAGTAAGTAAGCGACTGACTGACAGTGTGATGCTGTATATATTAAACTGTTTTTGGCCTTGAACTAATTACTAAGGAGACAACTGGACCCTGTGGCTGGAACAGTAGGGAACCACTGCTCTAAACAACATGTGGATGTATGTATTCTCTTACCTGCTGAGGATCTCAGTGGAGGGCAGAATCTCTCCATCACAGTTCCACACTGACACAGCAGGAGCTTTACTGCAGCACAGACCACACATGAAGGGGTTCGCTGCTTTCTGCTCCTTTGTCATGTCTCGTCCTGTGCCTCCCTCTGCCAGGTGCTGCTGAGATCCATTCCTGCTTACAGTCTCGATGTCGCCTCTCTCCTCTTCATCTACCACAACATTCGTCTCCCTGATCTCTTTATATGGGTCCTCCTCTTTGTTGGGGGGGAGGGAGAAGCGGATGGCCTTCACCCGGTGAACCTCCACAAACGGCAGGTCAAACTAAGTGGCAGAGATCAGGTTAAGTGGTGTTTAATCTTGCATGTCCAGCTTGGTTGTAATGTGGAAGTGCCCATACCTGGTCCTGCGAGCTTGTGTGCCTGTAGAGGAACTTGAGGAATCCCAGTGGGTGAGTGTCCCACACCAGGATGAGGTCACCTGTTCCATCCGCCAGGTGAGCAGAAGGAGAGAGGCCCAGAGGACTTTTGGGACATGAGCTGGACATACAAGTGAGAGACACACACCTGAACCTGCCCTCCACGCTCACCCACTCGCCTGGACAGAGACAGAGAGACATCATGCTATGTTAAAAAATATCACAGATGAAACTTTAAGGACCATACTACTGTTTTTGCATGTTTTAGCCCATCAAGCACTTTACTGCTCACCACTGTCCACAACGTTTTTCCTACCCTTGATTTCTAAGATTTACTTTATAGGCAACCACTGGTTTGAGCTGAGTTTGCTGTGTTTGTTTTCTGTTACAAAAGTTTTTTCGTCACCACTGCAGCTCTCTATATGTTGCAAATAAAACAATCTTAGACATAAGATTCACACTGTGGAGTTTCAGTTAGACTTACACTGCATTTCATTAGTAGTTCCACTTCCCTGCATTCATTTTACACAGCATACATTGCACAGATGCCACTTTGCAAGCAGGGGGAGGAGTGGGGGATTTAAATGAACACACCAGCCCTTGTACACTTTTGGCCCAAGCTATTATGATCAACCACCAACAGTAAGATTAGTGCTACGCTGCTTTTTACAGACTATCAGAAATACCTGCAGGCTCAATCATCTTAGTGAGGTGAAGGCGTCTTCTGGGGATAACTGTAATACATTGGCAGGCACTTGGTTATAAGCTGCATCAGTATCATAACTATTATTGTGACAGAGATTATGTTGGGGATAGGGTCGCAGCAGTATACCTGTCTTAAGGTATACAACGATATGACAATTGACGGTTATCATACCGTGAACATTTGCTTATCTACAATATTTTAAAAAATGCATGTGGATGGTAGAGTCTCACCCTTATTTTGGTTATTTTTAAAAGGGAGACTTTTTACACATACATCCATAAAAAAAAGATTCAAGGTTTTAATTATAGCAATAAACCCTTTGTTCAGCCAAAAAATAGTAAAAAAATGTGACTGATAATAAAAATGTTGTAATACAGTGATTCTGTGAACCGCAATATTTTCTGAGACAGTTATCGTACCCTGAATATCTCATATCCTTGCAACCCTAGTTGAGAATAAATAAATCAAACTGAACTGTATTAAGTTCAGTTGTCTTAAGAAACTATCTGCTAACTCAAGAACCTCTACAAATGTAAAGAGACCTATAAAATGTATTTTAAAAAGTGAAACCAAAAAGCATGACAGATACTAAATTTATTTATTTTATTTATTATTTTATCGTCTTTCCAAATAATTTATCTTCTCCTACCTTGGTGGCAAGCAACCAGAGTTTACTGCCACCTAACCATGGTTTTTTTCATGCATCAAATGCTTAACTGCAATGCATTGTGGGTGATACCTCTGGAGTGACAAGTTCACTTCAGTTTTTCAGACAAGTGGAACAACACTTATGAGGGCAGCAGAGGCCAGTGCCAAGGGGAAGTCAACGAGAACATGTTGAATGACTAATGAAAGTTTAAGCTTTGTTTTAAAGCTTAACAATTACACAGCTGCCTCAAGGGCAGGAAAATAAAGACAATGAGCATGTGCAAAATAACGGCAGTTTCTCTAATGGTTACTTAATGCTGGCTCCAAAAATGAGTCAGACACCCATGTTGAAATACCCAACCTTGCAGCAGAAATAAACAAGTTTCCAGCCTGATACAAAAACAGTTTGGGTCTCTATAGCTGGTTTCCCCCTTTATGACAACTGTACGGGGGCCGAACTTTTATACAACTCACCCGTTCACATTTTATTAAGGCTTAAAGTTATGCATAATTAAGGATGGGGCCGTCTGCGAGGTGTCACCACAGTTTATGACACCCCACAGCTCCATCCTCTCGTCCAAATATGGTCTCTTCTGGCCCCCAAACAACTAAGATGGCGATGGCCAACATGCAGAACTCAAGGCTTCAAAATGGGAGTCTACAAACAAATGGGTGATGTCACATTGACTATGTCCAATTTTTTTATACAGTCTATGGTCACAAGACAAAAAGCTGCTTTAAAGTATGCATCATTTCTGCTAAATGGGCTAAAACATGCAAAAACAGGACTTTTATATGTGTATATTATTACCTTCTGAGTCACTGCTGAGGTGGCTGAAGTGGGAGCTGTACAGTGAGCCTGAATCTGAAGAGTGGGGGAAAAGTCTTTCTGTGCTTTTGGAGCACACATTGCACCTAAGGATACACACACACACACACACACACACACACACACACACACACACACACACACAAAACAAAGAATTTTCACTCTGCTTGTAAGTCTGTGAAATAACAAGCTCCTCGACCTTGACACCCATTCATAAGAGCATCATAAAGCATTCGCTGACAGCCAGAGGCAGCTGCCTCAGACAAAGGCAGAGGCATTGTACATGCTAACGGGAGACAGAGGCTCACCTTTCATCTAGATCAAGTTCCTCTTGCTGTGGATCCTACCCTCCTTGAGGTGCACCCAACACCCGAGTCCCCGCTGCAGGTGGTAGCAGTTACAGTGTCTCTAGCAGTGAATTTGAACTACCTGACTGGTGCGTTAATAATAATGATTCTGCTCGCAGGGACACTTTCTCGCTTTCTTGTTAAAGAGTTTAAGGTCAACAAGGTCAAAATAGCTCTTGTCCTTAGACAGCTTAGATAAGAATGAGGTCTTACAGAAAGGCTTTGAGTACATTTAGTCAGTAGAAAATGTAACAGGCTTTCATTTATGGAGGTTTATGTTATTTTGGACGTCTTCCAACACGGCCACCTTGCACCCACGTTTTCATGGTCACTACTTTTGATATCCAAGATGAGTCACTTATAAGAGATAAACAAATGGGACTTATGGAAAGGTGCTATATACAAAATATGTTTGAGGTCACGTGACACTGGAAACTAAAGTGATGAATATGGATCCTTAATTCATAAAGTCACCTCTGTGATACAGGAAAAGTACCAGAATGCTCCCACGCTCCCAGATAGTTGCTGTTTGAAGTTTTAAGTGTTAAAACTCCTCCACATCACAAATGTTTAATCTGGTGTGCACACTGTAATTTTCTTATGCACACTGTAATTTGAGAGTCTGTTTTGTGTTTGTCATTAATTGCACCGTGTATACACCCGTCTTTGTGTCAGTAGTTTTGTGTTTTACCCTGAGAGGCAGCGTGTCCTATCTCTCGGGCTGGAGAGCAGCGGGTCTGCTGGTAGATACTGAACTATGCCTGCATAGCTCCTGTTGCTCAGGTACACCATTGTGCCTAGACAAAGGAGAGCAATTAGGTTAGCTGAAAATGCACAACACTGCATGAATAGACAACACTTTTAAAGAGAATGTAAGTGGGGAATGTGGTTTTGTGGCACATAATGTGCATGTGCGTCACATGAAGTCCTTTCATCTTAGCCGTGCCGCTATCTGTGACAGTTTCAGGATTAATTTTTAACTTTCACCTAAAAACAGATGCAGAGAATCTAATAGCATCTTGTGTAATTTCCCATGCAGTCATTTGTGTTCTCTAAATGAATCATCAGTCCACACCTGAGTAGTCATATCGGAGAGGTCCCATCCAGCGGTGCTTCTCACTCTCAGTCAGCACGTCACCGTAGAAGCCATAGCCCAACAGAGACACTGAGTAGCGCACCAGGGCAGAAGATTGATGGACTGAACACACATCCAAAGGCTGAGAGTCTCCTGCAAGGTGTTATGGGAATAAGAAAGGGCATGAGGGCTTTATCATGGAGCTCAAAGTGAACAAAATTGTTTAGGTATTTTAAGAATAACACTTTGATTTAGTGAGTTATTTTAAAGAAAATCCTTCCTCACCAATGATGATGTGCAAAGCCGAAGTGACAGGGTCGATCACTCCCACTGTGGCATAACACACACAGTCTGTAGAACCTACAGCAGATATAACAGAGCAGGATGAGTGTGTCACTGCTCTAACTCCATCATTAATTAATATTTTAAGGGATAGTACAGACTTTTTGAAGTGGGGTTGTTTGAGGTACTTATCCATAGTCAGTGTGTTACCTACAGTAGATGGTGGTCAGTACGCCCCCAGTTTGGAGAAGCAGGCAGAAGGAGCCTATCGTCACGAAGACTAAGCAATGTACTGCTGTGGACAGGGCCAGAAGTAAAAACATATTTTAGCCACCCAAAAAAGGCCTTCCTAAAAGTAAATGGTTTAAGTATACGATATATTTAGAATATTTTCACCGCTTTAGCTTGCTGTCAGACAGGCCTCTCCGATGAGAAGGTGAACTAACAGTGAAACTTGACAAAAACAGTAATTTTACTTTGCAGGAAACAGGAGTTGCTGGTCTACTGCTGCCTCATTTGATTAGTTTGTTTGTGTTATTATGTGACTTTGGTATTTAAAAGGGTTCATTCTGATTCACCAAAGTCATACGATAACACAAATAAAGAAACAGTCGTCAGCAGTCGACCAGCAACTCTTATGTTCAGCAAAGTAAAATTACTGCTTTGGTCAATGGAGTCTGGTGGCTTAGAAGAGAGCAATATAAGAGCTTCAGTTCCCAGTCGCAAAGGGCTGTGTGACGGCAAGGTAAAGCGGTCAAGTTTTCTGAATATGGTGTGCACTTAAACCAATACTGATTTTTGTAGATGGGCCTTTTTTAAATGGCTAAAATACGTTTTGCTGCTGCCTCCATTCATCTCAGTGCATTACTTAGCTTCAGTGGTGGCACTCCTACCTGCCTCTCCAAACTGGGGGCCCACTTCTGTAGGTTACACACTAACTATGGATAAGTATCTCATACAACACCACTTCAAAAAATCTTGACTATCCCTTTAACAGCAGAGTCATTACCTGCAGGGATGATGCCAATGTGAAGCGGACAGGGCTGTAGGGTGACAGTGGGATCATTCTCACAAAGGCCTGCCTCTTGTTGTGTCCGCCCAATCAAACCGTGAAGTATTTCGCTGAACATGCCATCCCCACCCACACACACCACACTGTTATAAACAAACACAAGAGTTCTGTTGTGAAAGCACCTCCCAGAATTCTCTCATACCACAGTGTTTACACTGTGGTGCTGGTGGCTCTTACCCATCAAAGCCCGTCAGGTCTTTCTTCAGGAGGTGGTCTCTGGCCTGGTTTGCCCGCTCTGTCACTAAACAATAAATGGTGTGATTACATATAGACTGCCAGTCACTTTCATTGATTATTTCTTAAAGAAGTAGGTCTCTAAGGCCATCTATGAGACACAGTTTAGTTGTATTTTACCTATTACATGAGAGCTGATACCAGCCAGCTCAAACAGAGGGGCAACCAGAGAATGGTAGATCTTCCTTCCTTTCTTCTTCCCTCCAAATGGGTTGATAAACACCAACAGCCTGTTTGGACGCAACGGACCTGAAAGATATGTTTGGAATGTCAAAGGTTGTTGAGAGCCAGCAAACTCTGGAGGATTTAAAAATGAATTTCTAATCATCCATCCTTACTGTGAGTCTTGACGGCAGTTCTCAAGTGTTTCGTCCACTGGTCTCTGAGCACCCGACTGAGGCAGCTGAACTGGGTCCGGCCCAGTCTCCATAGTAACCCATAAGAGCTCCCGCTGCTGCTGCGCTTCACGTAGAAAACTGGGAGTAAATGACAGATAAAGAAAACAAAACCATGGTGTAAAACGACAACATCACCTGCTGAAATGTGAGGAATTACAGGCACATATTTGACTAAATTGTATAGCTTGAGCGCCGTGCACCTGTATGCAAATTACCCATGTTCTTACAGACGACGTGTCATGCTTCAGGCTGTGTTATTATTTACTACAGCACTGACTGTGGCCGTGGGTTTGTGATACCTGAGAGTCTCCCAAGAGAACCCACCTGTAAAGTCTTTGTCTGTGTCCTCGACTGACTTCTGGGGAAGGATCTCCACTCGGCCATCCTCCACTCCAACCAACTCCGCCACAGGTACTGAAACTTTAATCACACAGACACACACACACACACACACACACACAGCACTAAAACATCAGTGCTTCTTTGCATACCATGAATAGAATATTTAAACCACTGGAAAAGACTGCAGACCTCCCTCACACATGTTTACTTTTCAAAGCAGGTGTCAAAGCACAGGTGTAAAATGAATAATGGCTGCATCACAATTAGTTGTTCCAATGCCGGGAATCTCTTGTAGGAAAAACACAGGTGTTACTAATAATGTTGATGATGGCTGCATTATATTTGGCAGCTTCAGGTTCAGTGTCCTGATATTATGCATGGTGACTCACTGGCACACCTAATAAGAGTGGGGCCACCTATCCAGATTATTACTCATACCTAGCCTATAAAAAATAACTTAATGTCTGCCTAAAGGGGAAGTATGCCTATTTTCAAAATTCATACATGTTATTACTATGGTTCAAGACAGTACAAAAATATTAGTTAACATGAGCGACTCTCTCCCAAAACCAACCAAAAGAGTGCTAAAACTCAAATCTGTGATGTCATAGGGTATGAAATCTGGAGCTGCTCCATAGACAGCAAATTGGGAAAGATGTTATAGATGACAGCAAGAGCACCCAGGGGAATGTTCTGAGTATATGGATGACTTTTATGTTTCAGAACTGAGAACACTACAATAGAATAAAGCTTATTAGGGGATGAAAAAGATAACAAAGATTCTGTAGGTCCACAAATTCAGGCTCCCATTTATTTGCTGCATTCAAAACTGCATACTATGCACTAGGCTACATACCCCATATGTGTTCTATCGTTCGACATACTTTTGTGTAAGTAAAGATGGTATGTATCTTTTCAGACGCACTGAGCTGTAATTATCACGTCACCTCCGCAGATCTGGTTGGAGATGTGTAACCATCGTAACCCATGCCAACCTAAGTTCTACTTTTATAACTATATTACGCCTAGCAAAGTGAAATCTTACACTTCTTTCATACGGACACTTGACTGGAGCATTATTGATGTTACAGAGCTGTCTTGGTCAATGTCTGTTAGGAATGTTGACGCCATTGACGACGATATTTATGGCGGCGTAGTGTCCAGTGTTACTATAATATAATATTTTGCCAGAAATAGTATATAATTCACATACTATATGTTTTTATTCTAAGGTTACGGACAAACTAAAACCTCTCACATACTGTTTTACCCTACTAAACAGTATGTTAGCACAGAATTTCGGACCCAGCCATTGACTGTGTCTGACTTTATACTTGAGTTTGAGACTTACTTATCTGGTTTCTGGCTTTGAGAGATAGTAGCTCCTGATAACAAATATTGATTAAACCAAGGCCATAGAGATAATATATTGGAATTCTTGATGTAGGTGGTGTTCAACAACAGTTTTGGAGCCTCACTGCGTCAGAGAGATTTGGATGATACAGCTTGTGTGAAGCGTGTAAAACATTACTGCGTCTTCTTTGGGTCAATATTTTTAGGGCTTTTTGAACACGTCAAAGAGAGCACACTGTATGGTGTGCTCAAATGTATCGTCATTATGGTTTTGTTTGTTTGTGTGTTTGTTTGAGCACCAGAAGTGTGTTGTCCCACAAAAGACACACACATTTCTGTAAAACTTTTATCAGATTTTTCTCTGTAGTGACAGCAGATCCCACAGAACCTGTCTCTCTGTGTACATGAGTGACAGCCACATAAAGGCAGAGGCATTGTGCAGTTCAGGAAAAATGCCAGGAGGTGTGTGAGTTTCTTATAGTTCGTGTTTTCAATTAGGTGTCTCAGGAGGTTGTGTGTCATGTTAGTGCTGCTGAACTTGTTCTACGTGTTTTCTGAAAGCAGCCATATGCTTATTAATTAAACCCTCCCTGTAGGCTAATGGTCCAAAATTTAGTTGGGCTACATGTATGGTGTATCAAATATTTTGTTCATGGTGTTTCCTTGGCTACCTCTAAAGAAAGAATACTGCCTTGTTTGTTTGTCATCATGATAGTGTGCCTGTTCAGTGAAAGCAGGAAACAGGTTGTGGCTTTGCACTTGTTACATGGCAACAACGTGACTGTAAGAGTATTCCCCTGTGTGCGCGTGCAGTAATAGCTTATTATGGTGCCGTATGTAAACATTATTATCATTATATTACATTATGTGATGCTATAGTCTATAGACATTATAGATGGATGATGTCTGGGAGAGTAAGGAGCCACCTACTTGTTTTCTTGTCCCGGTTCTTCTTATCCACCTCGGTCCAGTTGAAGTGCCAGCCTGTCAGAACAGCCCGGTATCTTTTATTCCCGACCCATAAACTTGACTCCAGCCTCAGGTCCGTCTCCATCCGGAAAGCGCTTTTTCAACCACAGAGTCTCTCTTTTTCCGTTTCTCCGAAAACTTTTATGTTTACATTTCACAACCATAACTTTTACATCTCTGAGAAACAGCAGCAGGTTGACAGTCTTATCTCGTCATCAGTCTACAACCCACCAGAGTCCTTATCTGACATATGAAAGCTTTCATCTTCCTCTGAATTAATCCGAAGGTCTTTTTTAAGCCATCACACCCGTGAAATGGTGAATACACCGCCTCGCACACCGGTGTTATTCTCACAATATTTCCTGTACAGTCCCTCCCTGTTGACACCTGAATCATTTGCATGTTGCACTGCTCATTGGATGTCAGCAGCTACTTTACCTGAAGTGCGAGCATATACTGGCCAGTTAGGCTGCTGCTATGGGATTTGGTTATTTTATACAGTAGCACAAATAAATTAATGATTGAAAGAAGGATCTGATCTTGTCACAGTAAATTATAAAATATACAGCAGGCTATGATACCAGCCAGTGGGATGATGTATAAGTTATAATATCCAAATCCAAAACACTGTGAAGTCTATAAGAAAAAAAGGGGTTAAATAGGGTTTAGGGATTATATACAAAATTTAAAAGGAATGAGATTCACTGTTGATGATGGTCTGAAAATTATTTATAAAGGATCAAAAACACCCTTCAGTACTCAGAGGACAGGATATTGTGGTTGTAGTTTACGGTGTTAATCAGTGGTGTATGATAGTTACAGGCCCCATGTGCATGTTATTATGATGGGCCCTAGTGCAAGATTTTGCATCTAAACTAGCTACAGCTTGACATTGCACAGCATCAACATACATATACTTATTCAGCAATCATAAGCACAAATCTATATATGACAACAATACCAAATAAAATGTAAAAAGTATTCAATTTACTTATTTTAGTTTTTAGTTATTTTAGTTTGTGGTTTTATAGTGTATGTAGAATAAGCATATACTTTTATTGTTGAATAGATTGCTAAAAAAAAAGATGGAGACTGGTTTGCCTTATGATGGCGCATGTAGCTGTCCCCACTGTTTAAATCTAACATGAGTTTTTCTTTGAACATTGTTGTATTTCTGAGGTGGTAATCTCAATGAGTTTCAAGAGCCTGTCCTCTGTCACCATGCTGTTGGATGGCCGGCTTTATGGGCCCCCCCGTCCCATGGGCCTAAGTGCTACTGCACTGCTTGTACTGTCTTACAACCCTGGTGTCAACCATGGCAAGATTAACTCACTTTAGGGGGTCCCCTGGGCAAAAACACAATTTAGGCCCTCACTGACTTTAACAAACCTTGCATGGTCACGCATCTTCAATTATTAGGGTCTGAAAAAGCCTGGTCTCCGAGAACACTATCAAGCTGCTACTTTAAAAGAAAAAGAAGGATGATTTATGATTATTTCAATGGTAAGCACTCAGAGACCTGAATGCCTTTAAATATGAAAATCTATGATATGTCATGAGTCTCCCCTCAAAGACTTTGACTAGACTTAACATCGACTTATCCAAAACACATTTTTCTTCTTCTTTGCTTTTACTTAACCAGAAAGTTATATTGAGATTAAAAATCTCTTTTATAAGGGAGACCTGGCCAAGGTAGCAGCCACTCAAAACTAATTAAAATGCAACAAATACAACATATAATACAGAAATCCACAATAAAACAACAACAACTATTCAAACATGTGGCCTCTTAAGAAAAACAAGCACATCTCTATCACTACATTCTTTATGATGGCCTTAAATTGATCAATGGATATATGTGTGTCTAATTTGGATCTGCTTGAAGGTTGTTCCATGTCCAAGGTGCAGAGTTGGAAAATGCAGTTTTCCCAGATCTGTTAAAACCCAGTGGAGATGTGTGGTACACTGAATCAAGGCTACATAAAAATGTAATCATAAGAAATACCTGTTAAATCAGTTTAGAGTTATGTTGACTTGAAAGGGGGCTCCAGAGCAAAAGTCTGCGTTTTGGCCTCTACTGACTCCAACTCCCATCCTCTGTGCATTGTGTGTAGGCTGACCCCTAAAGTTCCCATCAAAGCACAGAGTACAAAGCAGATTCAGATGGCAGCTTCATTACAGGCAAAGAGACCAGTAGCCTAGTATTATGCTGGAATAATACTGCTTAGCCCCATGCAGATTAGTTGGAAAAATGTGTTTATTTAACTATATTAAAGAGTATAGATCACACAAGCACAGCTAAACTAAAAAACAACCAAAAGCCTTGTTTGTGATTTTACACAACAAATTTGTGATTTGTTGCGATATACAAATAAAAAAAACTTGGCAGGACCACAAGACAGGTAATTAGACATGACTCATTTAATTGATTTGGTGTTGTTCTTTGTAACGTTGTAACAACTAATTGGCACACAATGAATCCGGGGTTTTGTGGGGGCCCTAGGGATCCGGGGCCCCACAGCAGTAACCCGTTTTGCCTGTCTTGCTTGAACAGCCGGAAATTCCTGCAGGTGTATAAAGTAGGCGACTATGTACCATATCCAACAACATAACATCCGGGTTTTTATCGACGTGAAGGCATTCTTCATAATAAAAGTGATAGATGGCATGCTTTCGTGCCTCACATATATGTTACGACTTTTACTGTGAAGTCCCAGGGCACACTGTGACCGGAAGTGTCTGACGTTATTGTGGCACGCTCCTTCCTCCCCTCTCTTCCTTGCTAGCTACTCGGTTTAGCAAGCTAGCGAGAGAAGCTCTTTAAAACCCTGTAACCTAAGCGTTATTATTATGAATTGACTGATCCGTGTTGTATATTTTACTTTTGTCTCCGTAGTCCACATAACAAGCTAACAAAATGAACATACGAAACGCACGGGTAAGTGTGCTGAATCCTCTCGACAGCCATGCTGTTTCTACTTACTGCTAGCTAAGTTAGCATAGCTACCACAGCCTGCTAGTTAGCAGTCCAGATTTTGCCGATTAAAGGGTTTGAGTTGTGTCATGCACATGATATTTGACAACCTTTTTCTTTCTGTCCTTCAGCCGGAGGACCTTATGAATATGCAGCACTGTAACCTGCTGTGTCTTCCAGAAAACTACCAGATGAAATACTATTTCTATCATGGATTGTCCTGGCCTCAGGTGATTCATTCACTGTGCAGTGGACCCTTATCTCTGCTAACAATACTGCTCCTGTCATTTAAATCCTTACAGTGTTGCACATTTGTGTGTTTGACACTAATTGTCTGTTTGAATCGTTTCAGCTGTCATATATTGCAGAGGACGAAAATGGCAAAATTGTGGGATATGTGTTGGCAAAGATGTGAGTATATGTGACTGTTATTTTTTATCCGACATCATTTGCACAAAGAAGGTGTATAAAGTGTTTCAAAACACTTCTGTTAACTTTAAATAGGGAGGAGGACCCTGATGATGTACCCCATGGACACATCACATCTCTGGTGAGTCAGACCGAGACACACCCTCGTCAATTATATATTCAGCATGTTACATGTTTTATTGTACTAAGATATGCTGGCTTCTCTGAGGAATAATAAAAACCCTCATCTGTGTCTTGCAGGCTGTGAAGCGCTCCCACAGACGCCTTGGCCTGGCACAGAAGCTGATGGACCAGGCCAGCCGGGCCATGATAGAAAACTTCAATGCTAAATATGTCTCGCTTCATGTTCGTAAAAGGTACTTTGCACTGTTGGCTTGCTGTGGACTTGGTGTCTTTTTTAAGTTATTGTATGGTGCCCCTTTTCTAAATGTGCTCAGACTCTGTGTGTGTCAGTGCTTCTATTCTCAGGGACTTACCAATCTTTTCTCCCCCCTGCAGCAACCGAGCAGCTCTGCACCTGTACTCAAACACACTCAAATTCCAGTAAGTCTGTTCTTTGCCAACATTATTTGGTGTTTTAATTGTTACACATGTACTTCTGTGGTATTATTACAGTGCAGTGCAGTTCAGGTCAATAGTGGCTTATTGCAAATACATTATAATATGTTATCAGTTATAATTTAATCACACTTACAAAAGCATGGTGTTTTGCGAAGTGTTGCATAATTATTTTTTTCTGACTGCATGTTCATTTTGCAACTCTGCAGTACACACTGTGCAAAGACACACACACACACACACACACACACACACACACACACACACACACACACACACCCAGCCACCCATTCATATCATCAAGGCCATTAAGAAACAGTGTTCATTCGTGGCCAGTGTTTGATGTTGTATTGGCCTCAAAAATCCAGTACCGTTTTGCAGGGTTCCCACAGGTCCTTGAAATAGTTGAAAGTTTGTGAATTTGAGGGAAAGAATAAAGGCTTTGACAGTTTTTGAAAATAGACATAAATAGGCCTGGGTCATTGAAAGTGCTTGCATTTCTATATTTTATACAAGAATAGAAATAGAAGTTATTTTAATATGTTTGCCATCACTTTAAAACAGTACAGTTAGGAAAGGTTGACACGTTCAAGCCTCCGCCTCTTTAACTTGTTGACTGTGAGCTTATTGGAATATATTATGTCTTAAAAACACTGAGGGCCTTTTCATACAGGAAACCAAGGTACGCACTTTTGTTACACTGTGCACATGTAATCTGGTGGGTTGTGGTTTCACATTACAATTATGTAAGGGCACTACAGAACTATATATAACATACCTAAGTCCTGTTATACACTACTGCAGCACATATTGTTATGTTGCATTGTTCATGGACAAACTGCGACCTACACTATTCATTTACTCCCACTTGACACTTTAACTGCTAATTTCTGAAACTGCAGTATGAAATTCTCAACCAGTAACTGTAAAATTCTCCCACATTGCTTAACCTCCCAAAAACTAAGGATATGACCTCAGTGTCCTCAATGACAGCTACAGCCCTGATTTGACATATTTATTCTGACTTTAAGTGATGTGATTTGTTGTTTTTCCTTCACAGGATTAGTGAGGTAGAGCCTAAATACTATGCAGATGGGGAGGATGCCTACGCCATGAAACGAGACCTGGCCCACATGGCCGATGAGGTGACTAAATTCTCTATGTTTATCCAGTATGACAATACATATTGACGCTACACTGACATCATTTTCAAGAATTCGTTGTGTCCTCAGGGGACGTGTTACACCACTGACCTCAGATGAGCAGATACTGACTATGAATGTGTTGTGTTTCTGTCTATATGCCCCGAAGCTGAGAAAGCCTGGAGTGCGTGTATCGGGCCAGGAGGCTCCGTCTGGCCAGAGCCCGTCAGGGTCTGGTGACCAGGAGAGAGAGAACGAGAGAGACAGCGGAGGAGAGAGCAAAGAGCTGAGCGAAGTCAGCGAGGCAACGGAAAGCACAGACGTTAAAGATTCTTCTTCTGATTCACAATGACGCTGCAGTCCTAGACATTTTTAAATTCATCCCTCACTTCCTCTTTTTATGTCTATTTGACAATATGTCTGGCTTTACAAACTGACCATCTTTGCATCAAAGCTGTTACAACATTTCCATCACTGGTTTTTCTTAAATCTTGCTTTCCAGTGTAGCGATGAACAAAGAGTCTCGGTAATGACATAAATTGGGGTGTAATCTAAATGAAACTAAAATGAATCATAGGTCTCTCAATGTTTTTATTGGATTGCTGTTGTCATTACCAAAAGTGGCCCAAAGCTCTGTTAGATTTAGAGAGTTGAAAACAACTTCTGCTTTTCAAGTTGTCTCAATCTGGTCTCTTAATTATTTAACAGAATTACTGCAAATAAATCTTTCAAATAATCCTTTTTGCATCACACTTAATTTTTTCAGTGATCATAAAAGCAGCGTAAGCCTCGTTTCCACCAATCAGTCTGGTTCAGTTCAGTTAATTACACTTTAGAACAGTTATCTGTTTTGTTTCCTTTGTCAAAAGTTGTGGATGGTACAAATAGAACTCCATTTTTGTAACCGTTTTTCATCACCTCTCTGTTGAGGCACCAATCATGCTAATCCAATACTCAAAGGTAGACCTAGACAGATTGGTAAATGAAGAATCAACACTCGGACTACAGTGGACTGTAACCACTGTTCCTATGATGGCAAGGAACCATCTTTGCCAGTTCACAGTTAGCAATAGACAAAGTAACTTTAATTCAATTCACTGTGCCATTCAAAGGCTACTGCTGGCAGCTACTGGCAACTTTTAAGGTGGAATGTTTTCTTGCCTGTTACTCAATGCATGAGTTGACATTTTGAACCAATTAACACACCTTAAATGTCAATATGATAATGCTGACCAGTCCATTTGTTTTTATAGGCTCTCTTGCATGACATGCTTTAGTAATGATTGAATCCTTAAGCACTTAAAAAAAATATGAATGTCCAGTTCTGAATATTTATGTCAGAACTGTAAATATTCTATTTCCTCACTGGGAGAAAAAAAAATGTCAGAGCATCTTTCCTGTGCACTCCAGCAGTGTTACAACCCTGCTCTAACACACCAGCTGCCTCCTTTTTGTTCTGAAAATCGCCGATCAGCAAGGATGTTCCTCTGCATCATTGGTGTAGACGAAATACAGTGAGAGCTGGATGGAGCGATGATGAAGCTATTACCATCTAGTAACAACCCTGTTTACACGTTAAGAACACTGTCTGCAGTGGAAATGCGAAGACCGATCTAGGGTTTAGGTACATGTCCATGTAGGTATAGTTCCAAGGGTACTATATCAAAAGTGTTTGGTGGAAATGCTACTACTAAGCATAGATCATTACTTTCTGATAACAGTCAATAATTGTGGGAAAATATTTGACTTGTCCATGGCCTCTATTTAGCATGAGGTCAATGACATGTCAAAATATATTTAATTTAGCGACTTAATCGTATACTCTTCCAGTTGTATAGCCAGTGAAGAGGTGACTGTTGAATTCGAGCTGTCACAGATATTATTTGTGCTCTGTTTTTATATAAGGCACACAAGATTCATGGTAAAGGTTTCCATTGATAGTGAAAAAGCCAAGTCAGTGTGTGTAGGATTTGACTATATCCAACTTTGGTGACTCCTGGTGGCAGCATCAGAAAAGACACTGGCAGGTAGAACTGCTCACTGTCGACCCACAATGTGTCTGACAATTTAGGCACTTTAGGCACTAATGATGGGCTGAGCACATCAGACTGCGCCAGTTTTAATCAGGTTTGTTGCATTTTTACAAATAAAAATGTATACCATCGTGATGACAATAATGCTACTGTATGTACAGGGGATTAAAGAGAAGACAAAGCATACTACTCAGCATAAAGTTGAAAGACTTCCTACAATGAATGTCTGATCTGTAAACTTAAACCCTCCTTGTTTAAACCTCAACTAATCAACGCTGTGTGGAAATCCTTTAATGTAAACTGGTGTGTCAAGGTCCTAAATTTGGTAAGAAGCCAAACTGAAAAGTCAAACATAATCAAACAATAGATAAAACATCAGGACTAGAAACTTCCTTCTATCGAGCAGTGTCATGTTAGCCAGCCTATGTCAGTTTTAGTAGTTCTTTATGCTGATTGCACATCACCATCACACTGCCTGTTAGAGGAAGGAAACAGGAGGGAGAGAAGTACGCCGCAGATAACGACAAATAATGCACAATGACATTCAAGTTTGGCTGTTCCTCACAAATTGGCAATAGTGCACATTCACACCTTCGTGCCATTTAACACTTTTAGCAAGAGGTGAGAGAAGACAGCAACAGATGCTGCTGCTGTTCAAAACAAGTCTTCCACATTGGACAGATAATTGAGCAAAGATTTAATAGTAGCAATGGCTTCACTTTTTTTACCACCAGTGCACATGTGATGAAAGGAATTTGGGATTTTCTCGTAAGTCAGAAACTTTTTTTAGCCTTTGTGTAACTGTTTGACACAAGGTGTTTCCAGGGTTACAAGCCATGCATTAGTCATCATAAACTGTGGTCATACAGTATGTAAGCAAATTGTGGAGCAATTGTAGAGGCCGCCAGTTTTGTGCTAAGAATATCCCAGAGTATTCAGGAGCTTTCTTTCTTTTTCTTCAACTGAACACTATAGCAGCTGATTTCACTCGGTAGCCTGTGAATACTAGTGCAGAGGGACTAATCAGTGAAAACAGCTGGTGTTTGATTGGACTGAAAACCTGCTGTGGAGTTCAAGAGGCAGCATGAAAGAGAAACTCAGAAAGGTTTTTGACTCCTCGCCACACTTGCACAATCACACACTGATGCCTCAAACTGAATGTGTGAGTGCGATGAGTGTTGAGAAAGAGAGAGCGGTGGAGCAGTGAGTGTGTGTGTGTGTGTGAGAGAGTGAGAGAGTCAGAGAGATGAGTTCCACTCCACCCACATCCATCCGTGTCCAATGTGAGGGGGAGGTGAAACAGTTGAGAGCTTACTGTGCTATTAACTGGCATTATTTAGTTGCCTCAGTCTGGAGAGGAGACTAGTCAGGACTGCTCCCGATCAGGTAGGACTCTTTCTTTGGATGCATTCAACTTTTATTGATTTCCATTTACTGACCTGTCTCGCCAAAACAAGACAGGTTGCCAGTTTAGCTCTAATAAACATGTTTGTGCTGCGAAGTAAGTGCTCTTATGAAGGATCGTTATTATTGGCTTCAGAAATAGCCCTCAGGCCATTAACGTCTCGTGGCTGAAGCAGCATCTAAATGTGTTGGTACTTGTGAAAACCCAAAGTGAAACACCCTGAATTACCAGAATAGCAGATGAAGAAGCAGTTGCTGTATTATAGGTAAAGACTACACCTTTTCTATAATAAAGTATTGAAGCAGATTGTGACGACAGGAGGTGGTGATTCATTGCTGATCACATAGAGAAAGAATGAAAAGGGCTAATGGAAAAGGGTGACATAGGCTGGAAAAATGAGACTCTCCTTTTCTACAAGGAGTTTGGGGTTTGCTGTCACACAAACTCATTTTAGCAAGTCAGTCGGTAAACGTCTCAGTGGGAAAGAAGTAGAGAGCGCACAGTTCAGCTGAAGAGAATGCTGATGAGTGATGTTTGGCTTTTGAAAAAAGGGGAAGTCAAAGGGTAAAAAGAGAGAATGTGTGGTGGTTGTGTACAAAGGGTTATGATCCAGCAAAAAAACATCCTGCTCTTCCCCTTTTTAAAATGTACTAAATGTCATCTAATAAATGATATCTTGTAGACATATCAACAAATAAGTTGTTGTTTCTCAATACGTCAAAGGCCTGTGAGATGATCATGTGTTTAAATGACTGCCTTGCTTTGTACAGTAACTTTCTGTCACATAACATGATGAAAATGGCAAAAAACACAAAGTTTTTCATTGACTGTTCATTGTGATGTTTATTTTATGAAAGGCCTAGTCTCAGTCAGATAAACCAGCCCAATTTGTTATCCTGAACTGAAGTATACTTTCTGTGAAGCTTCTAAGCCGCTCAGTTAGTAGGGTATGTAGAAATAGTCTGCGACAAGCAGCTGGATTTGACTTGACTCGAGTAACATTGGTAAAACCACCTGTAGTCTTCAGAACAAACATCCCCACAGAGTTGTACGGTGTGTGGTTCACCCTATTTTTAGGGCAGCTGAGATGTTGCTAGAGCTATTTTTGCACCCAATGCAATTCTGCAGCGTGACCGTGCAGCAGGCAGCACATGCCAACTGGTTTTCTAGTTGCCTGCCGTCCAGCAGAGGATTGCAACGGGTGACCAGTTTGAGGAGATGTGTTACAGTAAGCTGAACATGCTCTTTTCACTCTTTCTGTGGCAGGAGGAAGTTAGCATGGTCTGTGGAGGGGGGGATGTTTCAGCACTCAGAGTGTGAAAGTTTGTAGACAGGCATGCTTGGGTGCAGCAGGCCTTGACACATAAATATTTTTTAACCCAGCTTTTTCCAGCAAAGATCAGAGTAGCTTGCATGCATATTAAGTACACTTTGAATTGGCAAACGAGGTAAGAAGAACCAGAGCAAGTGATATTTCATGCTACGTGGTGAAATAATAAAATATTCACATCCTTTATCCAGAATTCCACCCAGTTGGAGCAACAATGACTTCCCACGTGAAACTGCGGAAGGAGAGGGTCGGCTTGGTGGACTATGACACACAAATCAAAGGTTATTACATTTAACTGCACCCTTTTAACAACTCCTCCCTCCTTATCACACCACATCTTCACTACGATCAACATGTGTGCATTTATGGGGGGGGAAATATGTAAAATCCGTTTTTCACCCACAGCAAGAGTTTCACAATGAGTCTCATTCTCTCGTATGTGTTTGTCCCTCCTCGCCACGTCTGTTATTCTTTCGCCCCTTTCTTTCTTTCCCTTTCAGAGGTGCGTTGCCAGCTTGTAGACCAGCTGAAGGTGTTAGATGTGCAACTTGAGCAGAAGAGCCAGCAGCTGCAGGACCTGACAGACTACTTGCGGCGGCGGGGTGAGATAGAAAGCGAGTATGCCCGCTCCCTTGAAAAACTTGCTGAAAGGTTCACTTCTAGGATCAAGAGGTGAAGGCAATCCTCAGCACATAATGTACTATTTCAACCAGCAGTTCATGTGAGGACGCTTCTGTGAAAGCATTCCTGGTTGTATCTTACAAACTGTGCTTGTGTTTTCCTTTCCCTCTCAATATATGCTCAGGAAGGAGCCCAGTAGTAACACGGTGGCCCAGGTCTGGCTGGCTCTGCTGTCCCAGACCCGCCAGGAAAGTAAGGACCACAATGGACTGAGTGAGCGCTGCAGCAACTTCCTCATCCAGCCCCTCACACACTGTCTGGAGTACACACAGCGCCTTGCCAAGAAGGTAAGAACATTGGCATTGGCACCCCTCAAGCACAAACTCAGTCTTTCATTAGGCATCTGACACAGGTCTGTGCATGCACAGCACATTTTATCTGACTGCTTTGCTACCACTTTTATTTTCTAACTCTCACCCCTGTATTTCTCATGAACCCCTGACATTTAGTATTTTGTGGTTCACCGTGTTCCTTCCGTGTTGTACCAACTCACTTTGTGGTATTTTGTCTCTGTGCCCCGTTTCCAGAGTAAAGACATCTGCACACAGCTGCAAGATGGACTACTCAAGGTTACCACGGAGCTACAGACTGTAAGAAAGAAACCAACCACCCAAAACATTTTCCGTTTCCCCTAACAAACAAAGTAAAGCATGGCTGTATGTGTCTGTGTGCAGGCATGGCGAACGTACTACCAGTACCACTCAGACTATGTGTATGCAGAGGGGAAGCTGAAGGAGGCAGAGAAACAGGAGGAAAAGCAAAGCTCCAAGAAGCTGGAGCGGTTGATAGAAAAAGTAAATAACCTCTATGTAGTATCATGTGCATGTCACAGGGTTCCCACAGTCATGAAATTTCTGGATTGTTTAAAATATATTCATAAAATTCCCAAAACATGTTTAACCTTACACAAAATGCATTCTTTTATTACTACTTTTAAATATACTTCTGTGGTGTGTGACCGGTGAAATGTCACTAGCATCAAATGATTGGCATATGCAGCTAGTTGGTGGCAGGAATGTCTAACTAGCGAGTAAAGTTAGCAAACGCTAGCAGTTTGCTTATCCGAAAATGCCTGGGAAGTGCTAACAGAGTGCTCCAGGGATGATGTTCTGCAGGCCAACCTGCAAGTTAGTGTCGCCCTGGTTCCTTTGTCAAAAGGCTGGGGGATTTTTCCACCAGATTTTGAATTATTGCAGAAAATAAGGCCTGTGGAAAACTAACATTTATAATACTTACATGTTTTGTTCAGCAAGATAATCCTCACAAATGAACAATATAATATGATTTTTGAAGCCCAAATCCAATCGCCAGAAGTAAAGAGCTGATGTTCTGTAGTCTCAGTTAGCCACTTGTTAGCAACCGCTTTTTTTAAGACGCATAAAAGCTTCAAAATTCCAGAGTGGGGTATTTGCCGACATATTTTATGTTGTAGAACATACTAAGGTTGCGTTAGGCACAGACCTTATTTCAGGCATCCAAAAACCCATTAAAAAAACACTCATTGACTTTGAGACGAGGGAACCTGGAGTGCTAAAATGTTAACTCATTTCTGGGTTTCAAGACTCCTTCCTGGAGCACTCTGTTACGTATGACTTTTGAATGACAAAAACAGTACATTGCTCAAGAAAGAGGCAGACTGTAGCTGCACCGCATATAGGCGCTCTACAGCAAAATGTTTGACATTAGCAACATTGAGGAAGTGGCTCTGGTCAGCCATGCTAGGGGAAAAAAGCATCAATACAACCAAAAGGTGACTGAGCAGAGCAACAGCATCAGCACATTTTTCACGCTTGCTGTAGCCGGATAATGTTACCACTTTGCGTCTACTGTATGTGTAGACACAAAGACACTTCATGCCATATTCCATGCAACATTTTTGCCACTTAGAGTATAGCATACTGCGCCTGACGATCACTATAGATTTCTGCATATTATTGAATAATCATGTAAATACCAATGTTAATTTTTACTAAATTCAATAGTAAAAATGTGTGGGAACCCTGATACATGTCTATATGTGTCTATTTCACCTCTTACTGATAAGTGTTTGTGTACCATAGAGACAGGGTAAGGTCCAAGACATCTACCTGAAGTGCAGCAAGGCCCGAAATGATTACCTCCTAAACTTGGCTGCAGCTAATTCATCCATGAATAAGTACTACCTCCAAGACATCTCTACTCTCATAGATGTGAGTGCATCATCAGTTTTGTCTTTTTGTATTTTAAAATATCGTATTAAAGCACATAAGCACCCAAATTACATAGGTGATACTGGCTGAAATGTAGTCGTCTCCCTCAGTGTGCAGATATAGGGTACCATCTCTCTTTAAGCCGGGTGATGCAGGCTTACCTGTCCAGTCGGTGGCGGACCCAGGAGAACCTGAGCACGGGGCTGCAGCAGCTCCAAACCACTGTGTCCGGACTGGACCAGAGCCGTGACAGAGACACGCTCCTGCAGGACCACTATAACACCTTCTGTATGCCCTTACGCTTCCCCTACCAGCCCCATGATGGAGACCAGGTCTGTATTGTGTGTGTGTGTATGTGTGTGTGATTATTCAGCCGTTCTGCATCAGCACTAAACCTCTTATGTGTCTCTCAGGTCTCCGAGGTGAGTGCAGATGGTGAGATGAGATGCGAGCTGGAGACCAGATTCAAGCAGATACAAACCAGACTGAAAGCAGTCACTCAGGAAACAGAGGAGGTAGAGTACATCACACCGCCCTCAGCACCTCACTGTCTGTCACAGTCACGGTCTATTGTAAGTGCCAGTGTTATTTGACTCAATGCGCCTGAGTCCAGGCAGAGTTCATACATAGCTGTAAATGGATTTTTTTTTTTCTTGCTTTCTAAACCATATATTTTTTTAAAGTAAATGGAAAGTGTACCGAGTTCAAGAAACGGTGTGAGGTCAAGCTTGTAAACTTGTAAGCAAGCTTCACTGGCTTTATGTTGAATGTTCTGTCGATTTCAAGATTCTGCCTCTCACTTTCAAGGCCCCTCATAAGCAAGGTCCTTTGTATCTTTCTGAACTCCTTTTACATCTACACACACTCCTGTAGTCTCAAATCCTCTTCTGCAATCTAACTCACATCACCATCAGCCCGCTTGACGACTATGGGCTCTAGAGTCCTCAGCCGTTCTGCCCTCTGCCTTTGGAACTCTCTCCCACATGACATTCACAATATTGACTTCCTTTCCACCTTCGAAATTCTGTCTGAAAACACACGTTGTCAAGCTGGCATATTTGGTTGATTTAATGTTAACACACACATTGAGATTTGCACTAATGTTGAATTTATAATGATAATTTTATACCTAGTTTGTTTTTTGTGCAGTTATTTTATTAACTTATGACTGTGTATTACCGATTTTTTTGACTTTACTATCTATGGATACATTGCTGCTTGTAAGGTGTCCTTTAGTGCTTTGAAAGGGGCCTCAAATAAAACACATTACTATTATTAAGCATGTATTAAACATAAAACAAATAATGACGTTTATATCGTGGAACAAAATGTAAAAATCTCTCAAGCTTGTGTTAACCACCGACCCCATGTCAGTCATTTAACAAAAACCCATTCAAAAAACCCTTTGAAATGAGGGAAGCAGAAATGCAAAAATGCTAACTCATTTCTGGGTTTTCCCCGCAGGAGTCTATTATTCACATGCTTATATTGTAATTCTGGCACTTCCAACAGGTGTTTGAATGCAACATAAATGCAATCACATTGTCAGTTTACCTCATATTTTGCACTCCATCAACACAATGTTAACTTGGAGGCATTGGCAAAATTCAAATTTAAGAATAAGTGCATTGAAATGTCCATTCTCAAGTGCAGTTTTGCAAATGCATGATATTCAGTTGTTATCTCTGCCGCTGTCATACAGGCTGGTAAGAGCAAGTTGGCGACCCAGTCTTCCCTGCTGGAGACTATTGGCGATGATGATCTGGATCCCGGCAGTGGCTCTCAGGACGGCAGCACTGAGAACCTGACAGTCAAGCCCAGTGTGGCCCGGCGCAGGGCCAGCATGCAGGAAATGGAAAACCTCTACTTCACTGTGAGTCATTTTTTAAAGTAATAAACCAGAATAGCACACGGTTTATGGAGGTTTTAATGATATGCAGCTGGTGGATATGCAGACATGCTTTTTGTTTGTTTGACTGTTGGTGACAACATGACAATGACATTACATCACGTCTGATTTGTTTAACAGAGAGTAAAAGAACACCTTGTTGGCAGCTCTCTGGTATCTAAACTGCAAGCCAAACATGACCAGCTGAAGGTGGCTGTGGAAAAAGGTATCACTTCTGCATTTCACACTGAACAATGTAAAAAAAACTGCTGACCCACATTGTCAGCTCATTACAGCTGTTGCATTGTAGGGTATTGTTTTCCAAGATAATGTTGTTCCCTTTTTTATCTGCAAGGAAAGTATATATATTTATTTTATTCTGAAATATTCCCTATTTCCTCTTACTGGCTGTGCTCTCTTAGCAGAAGCATCAAATGGACATCACCCCAGGTACAGACATATTTGTGTTCCTGGTTTAAACTGTGAACAATATTGTGATTATATTACAACTGCAACAAAATGGAGTTTACCATGTCTTCACATTTTGGTATCTGGATCCCCAGACACAATGGAAAGTCGATGCGTATCAGGAAGAATCACTCAAGTGCCAATTTGTTTCACAACCACAAACTTTTCAAAGGAGACATGCTGTCCTTCATACAGGTAGCTACATCATGATTACACTATCTCACTGTTTCCTCTTTCAGCATTTCTCTCTAGATATATTCAGTCTGTTTCTCCTTTTACAGCACATCAGTTATCAATGTTGTTTTAGCCTTGAATTTTTTTAAATTAATCACTAAATTTGTTCTATCCAGGCATCGGGACAACAGATTCCAATTGTTGTGGAAAGTTGCATTTGCTTTATCAACCTCAATGGTGAGTATTCAGTCCCAAAAAAGCAGCTGCACTTGTGCTAATCTACTGAAAAACATATTTAAGACAAAAAAATTATAATAAGACTTGCATAGAACCAAACTACAACCTCCAGGGCTGAAAAATGAAGCATGAATGTGAAGTGCCAAAAACTGCAGTTCCTTTAATGCCCACTGGAGGCTTCAAAAGTGAGTCGATCCCAAAAGTCCCCCATGTTAAAATGCCAAACTTTACAGCAGAAATAAACATGTTTACAGCCTGGTACAAAAAACAGTTCTGGTCTCTATTGCTAACTTCCTCCTTCATGACAACTGTACGGGTGGTAAATTTTTATTTAACTTTTTTATTAAGGCTTAAAGTCAAACATAATTAAGGGTGTGGCTATCTGTGATGACAGTCTGAGTCAGATCCACCCCTCGCTCCTCTGCATCTCCACCCTCTCTTCCAAATATTCAGTATGTCCCAATAAATAGTATGTCAAATACAGTATGCCAAAAATACCAGGATGTTCTACTACATCTGGTCTGATTTTGCTGGTTTTTTTTGTATGCAAGTCAGCATGCTTTTCTGGCTATTCTGACTCACAATCCTCTGCGTAGCGGATGATATGTCACACCCACTGAGCCACAAACAGATGATGGCTTGACAGCTCATTGACAGCTGATGATATCTAATAAACAGCTGCCAGAAGTTAAGTAATGACGGCTCACAGCGCATTCAAGTAACGGATAACCAGCAGAATAGTAATTATAGGAGTACTGATTGTTTCAGTAATCATAAATATAACTCACAACAAAAGGACATAACCATAAAAATAACAATGACAGAACTGCAGATGTAACTTCACTGTCATATATATAATATGTTACAATCTGCAATCTGTGCAGTTATAACTTTATAGCTATACTACATACATTGCAAAGTAACAACAGCAGAGCTCTCTGGGTTGATCTGTCTGTGGAGAACTCAGTGAGTGGCATTTGTTTTCATCTCCATGGTAACAGATATAAAAACAAGAGGGTCAAAGTTCAGGGCGTAATGTTATGAGACAGTAGTATGTCCCAATTATGTGCATACAGCATGCAACAGTACGTACTTTAAGTGCGGCTGCAGTACATACTAAAAGTAAAAAGAAAAAGTATACGATTTGCACCCACGATTACTTCTGCCTTCAAAAATCCAAAATGGCAACAGCCGAAATGCCAAATTTTAAACTTTAAAACCACAAACCAATGGATGATGTCAGAGTGGCTATGTTCAGTATTAGTCATATAATCTATGGCGTAGATCCCCAGCTCTAGTGTCCCCAGTGTTCGTATTAAAATGCCACTGTGGCTGACATCACAATCCCCTTCTGCCACAGATCTGGCTTTACAACACTGACATGAATGAGCTTAAAACAGCACCATAGGTGAACCAGTATTAACCATGACTGTCCCTTTTTTCTACAAACAAACTTCATTTTAAGAATTTTATTGGCATAAAATAGTGGCTTCAATTATATTGTTGTATTGGATCTACAGGTTCTCAACTCTAACAATGTGTCTATCCATCAGGTCTCCACCATGAGGGCATATTCAGAGTGCCGGGGTCTCAGGTGGAGGTCAACAATCTGAGGGATGCATTTGAGCGAGGTAGGTCTGTGTGTTTCTGTGAATGCACTGGCATGACCTGTAGATCTCCTTTCACAGAGTAGCCCTCTCACTTAAGAGCATTAATAATGTGGGGCAGTGTGCTGTGGGCTTCTCCTGCAGGAGAGGACCCCCTGGCTGAGCGCAGATATGACATGGACTCTGTTGCCGGAGTGCTGAAGCTCTACTTCAGAGGTTTGGAGAATCCCCTCTTCCCCATCGACAGCACCAGCCAACTCCTGGAGTACGCACGTGAGTGTGTGGGTGCTGAAATGTCAAATGAGTGTGGCTGAGGGTGTACAGCAGGAGCTTATCTTTCTGTCATCGCCTTTTCTCAGAAATAAAGAATGAGGCAGAGAGAGCGGCTCAGCTCAAAATGGTCATCTCCTCCTACCCTGAGCCCATCATCATCGTCATGAGATACCTCTTTGCATTCCTTCATCAGTGAGTGTTGCAACTCATCGCAGTCATCACCGCCCTGGACGTGTTTCTACAAAAGTCATATAATCAGTCACAGGAAACCAAAGAGCTTCTTTTATAGGAAGAGGAAGGAGCAACTATTTTTACCTGTTAGCTGATTAGATCTGACAGAAGTGTGATGGATCAGAGTTTATTTTCACATTTTATTTATTAGAGCAGCACATTTTTTTTTTTACACAAGATTGGATTGGTTAGTTTTAATTTAGAATAAATTAAAACTTTTTTCACAAAATGGATACAGCAGCGTATAACAGAATTCTCCACTAGATCTAATTTTATTGGTGCAAAATGATGACAGATGAAGACAGCACATAAAAATAGACAACAGGTCAGCCCACAATTTTTTTTGGTGTACGCTGCAACAAAATGAAAGCAAACCAAATTAAATTAAAACCATTTTAATATAGTTTTAATCAATGTAGCAGCACCAGGTTTATGTAAAAGATGGATTGAGGTAAAGTTCTGATCAGAGGAGTTATAGATTTGTGTTTTTCATTATTATTATTTATTTAATATTTATTCTTTGTTTTCAGTACAGTTTTAGGTTCACTTAGCTCATTTCAGTTAGTTTTTATTGTTTCAAGATGTTTAGTTTTAGTTTTGATTAGTTGCAGCAATGTTTTTATTTTAATTAATTTACTTTTTTTTAATTAGTCATCAGGGGCAAAATTTAAGACGTTTGTAATAGGTACTACAATATAAACACGACACTTTGGGAAAGCAGTTGACCCAAGGTCATGTAAAAGGGCGCAGGGTTTGTTTCAGCAATGTGCACATATAAAAAAGGGGGTTATTATTGAGGGTCCTCCACAAGAAAAATTTGAGCTTCAAACATTTAATTTCCTGCATTCTGGTGAAGTTTTATGCACCAATCTGTGCCTTTTCTACTTCAATTATGGTGTAAATATCCCAAATTTCGTCAAAATAAAAGTCCTCTACTACTTTAATGTTTTTATTGAATTAAAAATCTACATTGATTATTATGTGGACATCTCAGTCTCAAACATTTGCGCCAGTGCCTCCTCATGCTTCCTGTGTAGACAATATTTTCCTGTATATTTTTTATTTCAGTTGGATTTTAAGTACACAATGTCTTTTCAGCTAGTTTTCTTTTTTTTTTTTTTTTCAATGAACTAAAATGTTTTTTTACATCTAGTTTTTAGTTTCATTTAGTGAACTGTAATGACCTTGGTTTTGGTAGTATTTTTATAAACACACTGTAAGAAGAAGGCACAAAAAATGCATCAGGATATTTTAGTCTGTCACTATGTGCGTCTAACTTTAACTTTCCACCCTCTCTCTCTGTCCTCCGCCTCCAGCGTGTCTCAGTACAGTGACGAGAACATGATGCAGCCTTACAACCTGGCTGTGTGTTTCGGTCCCAGCCTGGTAAGAGGGGCTAATGATGATGATGTCGTCACCCTGCAGCCTCAGATCAACGCCCTGGTGAAGGACATCATCCTCCAGCATGAAAGCATCTTCCCCAGCAAGAGCGAAGTACAGGGACCAGTTTACGAGAAATGCATGACACTGGAACAGGATGACTGGTAACTGAGAAAATGTTCATACACATAACATGGATACAGTGTGCAGTGGAACAATTATCTGAAGCTGTTTTTTCTTCACAGTGAGCCTATCATTGAAGAGGGAGATGTGGAAGCAGAGTATAGCAAAGATGGTAAGTTTTAGGTGCCTATCTTAGTTTATCATTATTTATGGTATCTCTGAATGGAATTAAAGAATGTGTTGATGTGATGTGCTGCAGAGTTTGAGACAGGATCCTCAGCTGACAGCAACACCAGCTCATCGGCAGCACCAACACAGAGAAAAGCAGAGCGTCCGAGAGCCAACAGCAGCGGAGCAATTGACTACAGTAAGCAGACAGCTGGACCAGTTGGGGGCGGCATCGCTTCAAGTGGAAAGTTAATGCTCCAGATACCCGTTGGACCACAGTGCAAGCCACGGCGAGGCCTCTCTCCTGCCTATTTGCGCAGAGAGTGAGTACCACTGAATGTTGCAGTGTTACAGGTGACTTATGTTTGTGTGAGAAATGAATATTCACTGTTTTCTGGTCTTTTTTTCTGCATACAGGTTGCAGGAAAACTCATCTTCTGAAGATATTCCAGTTAAAGTAGACAAGGTCTGTGTTGTTTCTCATTTTAAATTATATAGTTCCACTCTGTAATGAGGCTGCCTTTACTGAGGGGTTTGTAAGCTGTAATAATGGCTCTAAAGGGACAGTTCACACCTAAATTAAAAACACATACCTTGTACCTGTAGTGCTATGTATCAGTCCAGATTATTTTGGTGTGAGTTGCTGAGTGTTGGAGATATCGGCTGTAGAGATGTCTGCCTTCTCTCCAGTATTATGGAACTAGATGGCACTCAGCTTGTGGTTCTCAAAGAGACAAAAAATACATTTGAAAATTTCCACACTAATGTGTCTTTGAAGAAATCATGACCTGGTTACTCAAGATAGGTGTAGTTTGGTAGAAAGGAAATAGTGCCTACATGAAACTGCTCACAACAAGGTCTGTGGATTATCTTGTGTAACCAGGTCATGATTTCTGGAAAGAGACATTGCTGTTGAGTTTTTCAAATGTATTTTTCTAGTTATTTGAGCACAACAAGCCGAGTGCCACCTAGTTCTATTATAATTGAGAGAAGGCAGACAACTCCACGGATAATATCTCCAACACTCTGCAACTCGCACCGAAACAATCTGGATTGATAATAGCTCTACAGGTACAAGAAAAAGCACATGTATTTTTGATTTGAGGGTGAACTGTCCCTTTAACAAGAGTTCATAAATAATTTACCTCTGCTTTGATAAAAAGTCACAGATTTATCATGTTTTAGTGAGTCATCTGCAACTATAAGTTTTAATAAGTCACTGAAGGGTTTTTATCAGTCAGATCTGCAGTTGTAAATGTTGTAATTTAACAAGTTGCCAAAACATGGATTTGTAGCACTTTTTGAGAGGGTAAGAGGTTGAACCATCCTTTGGAGAGATTTCCTGATGGACAAAAGGACTAAAGTTTTATACAACCTGGCAGAAGTAGTTTATTAACAGCTATTGACTGATCTATAAAGCATCGGTGCATTATTCTATTGTATTTATCATTTGATCAGTTAATAACTTACAAACCCCTTTTATAAAGTGCCTTGGTAGGAAGCGGCACCAAATTATTAATGATCTAATTACAAAACTACATTATGTCTTTTCAAACAAACATGATAAGAAGCTCTCGAGCAGAAGGGAACGCAGAGAACAAAGAGACTTTTGTCTCTCCTCTCATCACTATTGTTTATTTCATCTCACAGGAGGTCTGTCGCCAGATGGACTCAGTCTTCATGGAGCTTCTCTCACGGCAAGCACTGCAGGATCCCTCCTCCACCACCTCCTCCTCTCCCTCTGCCCAGGGTCCCCAAAGGAAAGGGAAGCGGGATGGACGCAGGGGGAGAGGATCAGGGCTCTTCAGAGCAGGAGATCCACTGGACTGAGAGCTGATGACATGAAAAAAGAGAGAGATGATACAAATGAAAACAGAGGTGTGGGGTGATGTGCTCTGACAGTAGCTTTCAGCATATCTATTTCTAGAAAGCTGAGATCACTGATCCTTGGTCATTTCTCTGAGGTCATTTCCACGGGGTTGCTCCCCACTCATTCAAAAGCCCTGTCATTTATATTTCATACAGCAGAACACTGCTCTGACTGCAAACCTGCAGAACAATGTGGAAGCTGCGGATTACTTGAAATGCACTGATGTGTTTGTGTTCAGCTGAACGTTGTTATGCAACTTAGGACTTTGTATCTGCATCTCTGTGTAGGTGTTGATATTCCATTACTTCCAGTTTAAGCCAAACTTTCTCTGAGTTCCAGTCAGCACACGCACTTAGTCAGAGTCACATTGATAAGAAAACTGTGAATACTGTAGCTGTTATGGATTTGTACATATTATTTCTAACTAGTTTCACACTTTATGATTGATCTGTATATCTAGGCTACATGCCAAATAAATATTTTGTCTATTCTGACTGCTTTTTATTTGTCATAAATATGAGTACTGTAAAATGTGTACATTTATTTTACATTAAGCCTTGTTTATTACAAGTGGGTGTAGGGGTTGATATAAAATAAATTATCATTCAAAATATTTCTTGTTCCATTTTTATGAATTGTGAAATAAGCTGAGGTCTTTTTTAGATAAAGCTGTATTATGGTAACAAAAATTTCAAATGAGTCAAATCATAGTTCATAACACAAAAACATCAGAAAACTGTGACTGGACTGAAAGAGAAAAAAAATTATGGTTGAGATATTTTGGCAACAGAACCTTTTCACAACAGACATTTTAACTTTCATAGGAAAAAAACAGGTGCAAATCCGAGTGCTGCTTGGAACTGGAGCACCTAAAATGGATGCAGCCAGTATTTGTCATTATTGTTATTAGTAACACCTGTGATGACCTGACATAATGACCTCTGTGTAAAAGGTCTACTGACTTCATGATAGCTACATTTGTTTAATAGAAAAACACTAGTGACACACATGGAAAATGCCAGGTGGAAGAGAGAGTAGACAAAAAATACATTTAGATGCTTTTGCACCATTTAAATGTCTAAAAAAAATGCTTGAATATATTCTGGGTATGATTTTAACCAGACTAAAAGCTCTGTTTCATTTATACATTTGCCTGTATTAGGTTAATACTATGATAGTGTCAAGATAAACTTTAATAACTTAATAATAATAATACCTAATAATAATTACCACCATTACTACTACTTCTTCTTCTTCTTCTTCTGATTGCTACGACTATTATAATAATAATAGGCTAAATAGAATACGGATAAATAAACTTTTATAATATGAAAAAAAGGTCCTATTATTCTTTTAAAAGTTCACCATATAGTTTGACATTTTATTACGTTTTAGAGTGTATAAGTTTGAGAGTCTTGATATAGGTATTCTTTAAATTCACATAACAATTCATTAAAATTGAGGGTCGCTTTTGCTATTTTGCATTTATGTATATGAATTTTAACATACACTGTATAATCAATAAGTAAGTATTTATGATGTTCATAATTCAACACATTTTTACATTCAATTTTGACACGATGATTAGTTTTACATAATATATAATCTTTTATTCAAGTCTGAGTAGTAACACAGTGGCTACAGTGGTAAAATAAATGTGTCTGAGATTGTGGACCATCATTGCAAAAATTGCGTAGGGCTATGTTCTCAATATATATGAAAGTATAAAATTAAAGTATTGATTTGTTTGATATATTATGTAAAATTTTGATGTGTGGACTATTTCTTCAATTTTATTAATACAGAATTAGCCACACCCTCTGTCAGTCAGTACCTGTAAAAATGTTTTCCCAGTAAGCTTTTCCTCGAGGAGTATTTTTCTACTGTCATATAGTGTATTAAGTATATGTTTACTGTGGCACAGGCTATTCATTATGTCAATACATTTATCATCAAGAGGGTGCGTTTTGAAAATTCAGATGATTTTCATAGGATGGGATAAACCATTAATAGTTTTAAATATATAATTAAATAATGTGGTTATTGCGAGTAATGATTAACAAGGAAAAGTCGTTCATAACAGTTATTTTTGATAAATGAAATATGTTTTGACTCGGATGACGTGTCGACATAGTAAATACCCAGAGTGCTCTGCGGCGCAACAGTCTACGTCATTACTGCGCAGGCGCAGAGGAGTCGTAGCAGTGCGCTGAGGTGGACTTCTTCCTTTCTGTCAGTGTGAAAGAAGCAGTGCAGTTCAGCAGCTGGAGCTCAGGAACAACTAGAAACCTCACTGACAACCTCTCAGACACCACAATGATCCGGATAGCCGCCTTCCTCGCTCTGCTGGTGGTCGCCTGCTCGGGTGAGTCAGCGGGGGGCCGGTGGGAGAGATTTACCGGTTGAATTAGCCTGTGATGCTAAACAACTTTAGCTAGTAGCAAGTTCAATCAATCAAATCACTCCCCTGTCCTCCAGAGTAGGTGGAATATAAGTCCTGGAGAAATGTGTATTAATTAACAGCTTATACTGTGAGCATGATTCACTGGTGTCTGAGATGTTAGCTAACCTCTGTATTGTGTGGTGACAGGAGAGAGCTGCACAGACCCAGCGATCACCCCGTCGGCCTACACCACCTCTGACGCCGTCATCTCCTCTGAGTCTGTCTTCATCGTTGAACTCAGCCTGGCCTGTGCCAACGGAGCACAGGTAGCACCCCCCAACACTCCAGACACACAGGATGATTGTGTATTGATTTTATTGTGCAGCTGACTCACTGGTGATCATTTCTGACCTCTGCAGAGTGTGACTCTGTATGCTGATGTCAATGGAAGACAGTTCCCTGTGACTAGAGGACAGGATGTTGGCAAGTACCAGGTATGGTAGTGGTCTTATGTTCATGTGCACTGATTAAGACTGACTCTGACTTGGTATTGTTTTATGGGTAGTACTGGATCACACATGACATTGAAGGAGGCTGATCTTACAGCTACTATGATTTGAGCATTGGGTGTTGTCTAATTGCAAATCACAGCCCTCCTTTTCTTATTCTGCACCACCCTGAACCTCCCACCCTTTACTACAGAAACACTCAATGCCAAAAGCTTGTCCTCAATTAAAATATTTCCTCTATAATTATCTCATCATAGTAAAGACTAGAACAGCACTCCAGTTTAACTTTTTAATATTGGCACATGGACATTTAGGGCAGACGCTCTTCCCTAGCATGTATTCTGGCAGTGACACAAACAATATACACAGTTGGGATTAATTATAGGTAACTCAAACTAGTACACAAAGTTGATCCCAACAGGGGGAGCCACAACCGTTCATAGCACAGACTGTCATGGTACAGAGTGCTAAAACAAGAAATACCAAGGAAACAACATAAATATATTCACTTCATGAGAAACAAGCAAACAAAATCTCTTCATTCATCCCAAGAAGTACAAAGGTAATCAACTCAACTCAAATTTCTTCATAAAGCACATCTAAAAACAACTCATGTTGACAAAGTGCTGTACAAAAGGAATAAAATGCCAAAAACACATACATGGGAGGCAACATAACTGTCACACGTTTAGGGACACAACACACACAGGCACGCCACATCAGGGGGACTCAAATGCTAATGAATAAAAGTATAAAAGTAGGTTTTGAGCCTAGACTTAAAAGAGTCAATGGTGGGGGCGGATCTGATTGCAAGGGAAATGTATCACCATTACATCCTCTCCATGGGATCTTCACTGTCTCGAAGCCCATGTAATGTAGTTCACTCATACTGTGGTTCTGACTGTTGAAGTGCCTAGCCACAGATGATTTAAAATCATGATCACAAATAGGACTTTTATGTCCACAGGTCCTGGTTTTTAACTGTCATTTTGTTTTCCCAACATGAAACAAATCACATGGTTGTTTTAACAGGTAAACCACAAATACAGTGCTACATGTGATTCTGCTCCTGACCTTGATGTCAACCGCAGAATAGCGTCCCTCTTCAGATGAACAATCTCTTCAAACCTACAGTTTATCAAAGAAGCTTTTGTGAACATGTGATTCCTTCCCTCAGGTGTCCTGGAGTCTTCCTCACAAACAGGCCAGCTCTGGAACGTATCAGGTCAAATTCTTCGATGAGGAGTCCTACAGTGCCCTGCGCAAGGTTAGTGTTTGATGCATAGTTTTGATAGCCTCATTCTTTACTGCCGGTGAGCTCTACTGTATGTTGCAATGTTCGACCTTTAAAAGAAAGTTTAAATGCTGTTTAATTTGATTTATATGTCTGCATCTTCTTTGTTCTAGGCCCAGAGAAACAACGAAGATGTAAATGCCATTCAGCCTCTCTTCTCTGTCAATATTGACCACAGGGTGAGTGTCTTCTAGACCCTCAGATTGAAACATGAATGCGCATTAGTGTAGTGTATTGATTTTACTGCCAATAACTTTACTGTCAATAACAGTCTTATGGCTTTATCAGCAGGCTGCTGCTTTCCACAAAAGAGCTCTGAAACCCCACTGTACACTACCTACCCAGCACCAAACACACAGTTACTGACTTGCTGATAACCATTATTGTGCATTTAGCAGCTGTTTCCTTCAGGACTCAGGATATAGAGACTAAAAACAAGACTAAAAGAGAGTAATTATTGGACTGGCATTCAATAGGCAGCCTGAAAAATAACTTCCAATGAATGCTAATGTTGCTGTGTATTTGCTGCATAAACTTTAAAGGTGATAATATAATGTTTAATGTATGTTCCCAGTTTTTAGTCTGCTGCCCACAAGAGGCCAAAAAAAACAGTTATTGCTGGCTCAAGTTAGCATATTATTCCTCAAAGAGTCATAAGAAAACTTTAAACTTGTAATGGCTTTAAGGCATAATTTTGTTAGACACAGTCCATTTAGAAGAATAATTTTACACCACTCAATGTTTCAGGATTAGTCAGGTCAGTTTTACAGGATTCCCTTCCTCAATACATGATTTTATCGTATATGACTGTACTGATTGTGTCTTGTTGAGACAAATCCTGGAGCTGGTCCATAGATTGTGAACAAGGATCAACTAACTCTTATGACACAATGACAGCAGCCGTGCTGATTTCAATGGGAAAGGGCTCTGCTTCACAGCTGGAATCCCTACATTCATGAAAAACATAATTTTTATGAAGCCCACAGAGACACTCAGTAATTCAGTTTTGGCTACACTGAGAGACTTGTTTTGACATTTTGGGAAAATATTTTGTTGATAAGAAATGTATCCTCTACAATATTGTTATTGTATCATTAAAAAAAAAAAAAGTAGGACGGCTCCATTGAGAGTAACATGTACTTTAAAAATGACTGTGATTAGTTGTGTTTTTTATGAGGCCCAGTCTGTGTAATCATCCATCCATGTTGCTCTTAAGCCTCATGCTGGGTTCACGCCGGATGTGAAATCAATGCAAAGCGTGGGGATTGTCTGTGGAGCGATGCCCGCTTCCTTTCGGTGCCCATGTTAAGCATTTGGACTGTTCACACTGAATTTGCTGTGGCGCCAATCTCAGCTGTTGGCTAACAATCTGCAGCAATAGTTTCAGCATGTGGTCTGTTTTCTCTGGGAGCAGCGAGTGAATCTGTTAAAAAAAGACACTGATAATCTATTCTGAAGGATATAAATGATCTGATTCCTACTTCTCTTCCTCGGAACCTGTGATGAGCTTTTTTTAATTCTCTCCACAGGGTGCGTGGAACGGCCCATGGGTGTCTACTGAGGTGGTGGCTGCCCTCATAGGTATCCTGGTCTACTACATGGCCTTCACTGCTAAGAGCACCATCCAGGCATAAACAGATTCACAATCACTGGATTGTTAAAGACTGAATTCTGGTGGATCTCGACCAACGATCCATCATCCAGTGTTGTGGCAAGCCAAAAGGAGTTTGCCACTTGATCTGCTTGGGGACGAGGAGCAGGAGCAGCAGTCTTTGTATTTCCTTTATTCAGACTGTGTCTGTATGCCGTCAGTCTTATCAATTTTTCAGATGAATTTCGTCACGAGTTGGTCTTTTTATGAGGGATGGGATTTTGTAATTTTTTTTGATAAATACCAAACAATAAACCTGGACCACATAAATAAATAAAAATAAATGTAGGTTCTGTCCTGAATTCTGTCTTGCTTAAAGATGTTGCTACTTCCAGACCAGGTTATCCTTTGTCCCTCTGTGTGGATGCATTGGCAGGAGTGGGGCTTGTACAGATGTGCTCAACACCAACAGAGAGCAGCCAAGACCTCAGTGCACATAAAATGTCGATCATGTGACTCCACTAGCTGGACTGAACTGGCCAAGTGTACATGTCTCTTCCAGTAAATTGAATAAATGGCTTGTTTTTCTTCCAGTGTAATGTGTTGCTTCATTTGATAGTCCACTGACAGACCACCTCCTCCATAAATTCCTTTTTTTCCAAGACAGACTGAGATTTATCTCTCGTTCCCCAGCACCATGTTAACTAAGAAGGTTTTTGTCCTGTTTGTGGTTGCCAGTAGTAAATTAGTGCAGTCTGCATGATTCAATAGTCCGTGACCGCATCCAAACTAAACAGTAACCGGTTCCAAGCAGATTTAGCTTCCACACACTTAATTGGTAGAAGGATGAAAGATTGTGCAGGTGTTCATAACAGCTACTGTTTCTGTCCTCCACTCAAAAATCTGACAACAATAAAAAAGTTAAGAATTTCCATTTCTGCGTTTCAAAAAGATATTTCTATCTACTTTACTGATGGTTAATTGGGAACTATTACAGAATATATGAGTTATATGAGAAGTCAGGGTGTCTACAGATCTTTAAGAAGTAGAATTAAGTTTTCTTATTGTAAGGCCTGGAAATTTCGGTTAATTTCAACCTGTCTCCTATCGTCCTAAATTTGTTTCAAGTGACTAGTGACATAAAAATAATAGTTAGCATGTTAGCCGTTAGCCTNCTTTGCACTTGAAGTATGCCCGTTCACTTACGTTTTAACAGGTCTGACGCTACTAATATGCCCCAGCTGTATCTAGGCTAACGGCTAACATGCTAACTATTATTTTTATGTCACTAGTCACTTGAAATAAATTTAGGACGATAGGAGACAGGTTGAAATAAACCGAAATTTCCCTTTAAGAGACTTAAATTGTCTTAAATTCAGAATCAATGGGTGTTCAATATTTTCAGTCACATTACCCTGAAAATCTGCAGCCTGACAATCATTGGACAGACTGAAGAATGCAATAATAAATAGCATTTATGACAGCAATGAGATTTTGTTTTCTTTTTCATTAAACTAAAACTCACCCAATTATTGTAATTTTTCCTTACTGTTCATTTTGAACTAACATCAGTGTTTTTACTTGGAAAGAGTACTTACACATGTGTCTCTCTCTCTCTCACACACACACATATAATATATTGTGTATTTCCATTGCGGGTTTGGTTTTAAATTTCATTTATGGTGGTATTAAAAAGGTCTTAAGAAGTCTTAAATTTAACATGGTATCTGTAGACACCCTGTTTGCTCTTAAAACTCACGCCATGTATTTATTTATTTTTAAAAATTAACAAACCATGAAGAATACCTCTGCTGTAAACATGTTCGGCTTGAGGACTGTGGCCGAACTCTTGGTGGACATGGGAGCTATTTTTGTCTGCAGACGAGAAGCATGACTGTCCTCCTGGCATTCCTAGATAGTCATGGAGGGGTACGTGTTTGAACACAGCAGCACACCAGCAGCTCTCAGTGTACACCAACAGTAAACACAGTACAAGTGTTAAATCAGGAAAGTGGCACTGGAGCTGTTGCTGCCTCTTTGACTTGCTGCAGTGCCACCAGTTGAACACACTGTGGCAGCTCTGTGCTGCTATGTAAGGCCTCTGTTGGCTCCAGTGAGGCCAGTTGTTACCTCATGGAGAGATAACACTCCTGGCTCAGTATCAGCTGTTGGTAATGTAATGCAACCGGTGCATTATGCACTTTGAGCCCCTGTTCTGTTTCACATCAACTTCACTCTAGTTTGTCACATTTATAGGTACTCTCATGCTTATGTGATCGAGTTTGTTACAGATTTAAACTTAGCATGTCTATTTCTGTAGTTGGCTCGAACAAGTGTTTGCACATTCTACCTACCTCACATGGAGAGTTGCTTTTTCATCTACAAGAGCAGCACAACTGCAACTTCTCACTGACTCCCATGGGACTAATGTAAACTTTGTATATGAGTAACGTGATCCGCACACATAAACACTGCGGGGTGTACAGAGTACACAAGGAGTTTCTCATATTTCTGCTTTTCTGTAGCTTTGTCAGCGTAAACACATGTTCTCATGGTGTAAGCACATCTCAGCTTTTGTCTCTTGTCACCTTGGTGAGGCTACAATAGAGACGCCACAATGGTGGTAATGTAGAGAAGACATGAGCTGGAGTAAATCCAGGCACTCCCTCATGGAGTCACCTATTAGGCTGTGGGAAGTGGGGGACGGCTGGATGGACGGATATAAATGGAATGAACAAACAAACAGTCAAAGAAGGCCTCACTGAGTCGATGCTGACACAAGACTCTTCCTCCTCTTTGTTGTGTGATGGAGTTCAAAGGGCTTAACTCCGAACCCACACATCAGGGCGGACGATTGCGCATGTAGATTGAAATATTTTGAGATTTTTGTTGTTGTTTCAGAGTGAATGCACTCACAGGAAGTTGCAATTTATTCTTCCAGTGACAAACTGTTTATCTGTTTATGTTTTGTTCCGTTTCAGGCACTAATTTACGAGGTCAGGTTAACAAACAAATCTGAACCACATGAAATTTTTAACAGAATTACACAATGCATGGTTTTAATCTGATTCACCATTGGAAAGCATTTTGTAATCATTGGCACTCTCAAGGGGGACAGGAGGGGGCCATGGCCCTTCCTGCCAGCTGATATTGCGTGAGAGGCTGAGTACACCCTGGACAGGTTGCCAGAGTATCTGACACGATGCTGTCACAAAAGCCCTTTTTAATCGTGCCATAGAGACACTCCAAATCCTTTCTTCATGCCTCCTTTGCATTTTTAGAACCAAACAATGGCAGCATCATGTTGCTCCATGTGTGATTTAAAACAGCATGCCAGGACTTTGGAATCAAAAGAGGCGTGCCGGGCGTGGCATGTAACACAAGCGTGTCAGCCTTGACCAAAACAATGGCATAGCATGGCAATAACAATTATTTACCTGCCTGTCATGTGGCGGCTGATCTCATGCTCTGCTTGGAGGGTAAGGAGCTCCTGCACCTCATTGTTTTCCCAGTTTGAGGACATGGTCACATTGAAATCTCCCGTGGTGGGCCGCACGCACAACATGTCATCAAAACATCACACCCGTGGTGCCTATGATCCCGTCCTGCTGGTTGTGCCATTTACACAAACTGCAGGACGGGATCATAAACATTGTGTTGCCGCTGTTACTGCCCCTGTTCCGGGGTCAGAGGCGATTGTACCTTATATGCAGCATGGCGAGGCAGCATAACGGCACAATGAAGGGGGCAATTGAAACAGACAACCACTCACGCCCACATTCACACCTTTAGAGTCACAGACTAACCTAACCTGCATGTCTTTGAGTACATGGAGAAAACCCACGGTGACACGGGGAGAATAATTGAACCCAGAACCCTCTGGCTGTGGGGCAACAGTGCTCAGTAAATCATTCTCAGTAAATGATTTACTGATCCTTAGAATCAATGAAAATCAAATCAAAGCTGTTTATTTGTCTCTTACACATGTATACATACATAACACATTATAACAGGATTGTTATGGAGCTCAAAATGTTAACTGTACCAGTATTTGTCTATGCACATCAGATGATAAGTAATCTGAACTGTAAAAAAAGAAACCAAAGTATATTCCTAACTCTCGCAGTGACATAGTTTTCAACTTGCCATATGCTTCAACAGCGAAACTGAATCCCTGAAATTCATTCATGGCTTTTCAGTGGCCCCATCTAGCTACATCTATAAAACATTTCTGGTGGTGCTACCACTTGTAAATTAGTTTTAGAGGTACAGTGTACATGTGCTTATTATTATTCAGTTCATCTTTATTATTACATAAGACAACACATTTTCACAGATAAATAGGAGTGAGTGCAGAGGAATCTGTGTGTGTGTGTGTGTGTGTGTGTGTGTGTGTGTGTGTGTGTGTGTGTGTGTGAATGCTGTGAGGCAGAGAAAAGCCACTTTGACAGAGGTGTGTAAAACACCAGCTCCGGGAGGCAGACACTGATGGGCTTAGTGAGATTCAGTAATGTGGAAACTGGCGTCGCACAAACCATTTTCACATGATGTCACATTTTAAGCATTGTTTCTGCTGCTCGTTCATCACACCTTTTTGTAAAGCAGCACAAGGCCAACAAACTGAGGGCTAACTCAGTGATCAGACAACAGGCTATATCTTTTCACGCTGGCTTCCCCTTCGTCACACTACAATAACAGTTATTGTTGTAGTTATTTCATGGACGTGTATGTACAGTGAGGCGTGTTATATGCATAGCTGCTTCAACCACAACAACTGGTCTGTGTTTGGGGTGAATAAACTCACTGTCACTTGCAAGCTTTTGTGCTTTCCTCTATGGTTATCTCCCTCTTCCTGTTCTGATTGGGCATCCTTTCATCGGCTTAGCCTGTGGATGCAGTTGCCAGTCAAGAACCAGCCATA